>NC_057943.1:32841561-33074061 GCF_018555375.3 Anguilla rostrata | reverse complement strand
TGCCATTCGCGGAATTTCCACACCGTTGAGCGGAGCCGGTACAGACGCGGCCCCGCGTGGGGAAAAAAAAACAGCGCTAAGTTATGCGTCGGCGACACGCAGCGACGGGGCGAGCCAGCCGGCATCCTTCGCGCGGTCTGACATATGTAACCAGGAGATAATCACCGCCACCTGGAGTCGGCGAGACCCCCGCCACCCCCCCCCCCAGCCAGGCTCTTCCGGCCCGACTCCGAGGCGACGCTAATTAATTAGCGCCCGGCTTCCTCTAATTCATAAAGATGAGGCGCGCCGGCCCGCCGCGGGGTAATCAATCACTGCCTGGAGCGCGCCCGGACCCGGCAAACAAAAAAACCCCACGGGGGGAGACGGGAGGGGGGAGGGTGTGAGGTACGGGTGCGCCCCCGCCCTCCCCTCTCCCTCCCCAAAGTGCCCCGACAGCACAGGAAGAGGAAGTGACGCCGCGCGATCGGCTCGTTCGATCTGGACGTACGCGGTCACGGGAGGCTCAAACCAGAAACCAGACCGCAGAACTCAAAACGCCAAAACCAGACGTTCCCCAACAGAGCAGGGAAAGCCTGGACTGTGGGGTGGGGGTTTGGTTTGGATTGGGGGGCAGGTTCCTCTGGCTTGTCACTCAACTACCCTCTCATACCACAGCCAATAGGCAGGCAGAGACCTGGTCTCTAAGGCTTTTCAAAAGCACAAACCGTAACGTCCGGTCTTAATGCGAAACATCTAAATCCTGGACCAAGGAGGCGAGGACCAGCAGGGCTGGAGGGATTTGGGACCAGAGGGTTGCAGGTTTGAATCTCAGGTGGGACGATTCTCTCCCGGCGGGCCGAGCAGGCTGCTGTACCCCGAGCAAAACAAACTCGGCAAAGTTCAAGTGCAAAGTGAGCCGCGCTGAATAAGGACAGTTGGGTGGGAAGATAAATAATGCAGCAGCGCCCTGGCAGACTCCCAGCTGATAATATACACTCCGCATCTGCGCTGCACAGCTCGTTTTCAAAAGGAAAATGTGTGTTATTTCTCCGCGTTGCTGCGGGAGTCGGAGTTGGTTACATATTCATGAACAGCAGCACTGGGTGTATAAACGGAGAAAGTAACTCAGCTGAACATCTTTAAAAGGGCGGGGGGAAGGGAGAGGGAGGGCGAAGGGGGTGGTCACGAACCTTGAGTTTAAGAGGGGGGTGTACGGAGGAGGGGGGGAGGGGGGTAAAGGATTAGAAGAGTTCTTCGTCCCGCTGACAGGAACGGCGGTGGCGCAGATCTCTGAGGGGGTTGCTCGAAACGCAGGCCTCATTAGCACGTGGGGAGCAGCTGCTAAAGCCGCTAATTTGCTAACGTGCTAGCCGAAGGGGGCGGCACAGCAAGCGGGGGGCGGAGGGGAGACTGAAGGGAGTGCGTTCAGCAGGAGCGGGGTTGCTGGGGGCTTTGTGTCCGTAGAGCAACCGCAATCCACGTCTCTCGCTCCAGTTACGCTGCTTTTATTTATTTTAATTTTTTTTTTTTTACAAAAATGTAATGCATCGTAACAAAATGGCAACAGCAGCCAGCCAGCCATCCCTTTATGAGTTTCCACCAGAGATCCATACAGAGTGTGGCGGGATCAAAATTAAACTAAAAAATACAGACAGAACTCTGTTTAAAGACCGCAGCCAAAAATAAGGAATAAGGGAAAGTGTCATTACCAACGTGCTCTTTAACACACAGCACACGTCAGCATGGCACTCAGCCCTCTGCAAACACTATAAACGTCACAAAAGGGGGAATTTACTAAAGACATCAAATAAATGCGTTTGAGGATAATGGAAAACAACAGAAAACAAACAATTGACTCTTAATATATGTGTCAAAATGGCGCAGTAATGGTGCAGGGAAGTGAGGCTGTGTATGTATGCTTTTAAAAAAAAGCCTTTTAGTGTCTCACAGGACAGGCAAGAGGGCAGGAACAGAGGAACAGAGCTCCCGAAAATCCTCGCTGCCACTAAGGGGAATGTAGCCCCGCCTGCTGACGCCGCTCCCCCCCCCCGCCCCGCGCGTCCACACCAAGGTGCCTCGCACGAGGGACAGCCTCTCCCGATTGGAGGAGCTAGCGGAGCTGAGAGAGCAAGTGCAGGCTAACATCGCCAAACCAGCACAGGCACGGAGCTCCTTAAACACCAGCTGAGCAACGTTAAGGGCCAGCTGAGCAACGTTAAGGACCAGCTGAGCAACGTTAAGGACCAGCTGAGCAACGCTAAGGACCAGCTGAGCAACCTTAAAGACCAGCTGAGCAACGTTAAGGACCAGCTGAGCAACGTTAAGGCCCAGCTGAGCAACGTTAAAGACCAGCTGAGCAACGTTAAAGACCAGCTGAGCAACGTTAAGGACCAGCTGAGCAACGTTAAGGACCAGCTGAGCAACGTTAAGGCCCAGCTGAGCAACGTTAAGGCCCAGCTGAGCAACGTTAAGGACCAGCTGAGCAACGTTAAGGGCCAGCTGAGCAACGTTAAGGCCCAGCTGAGCAATGTTAAGGACCAGCTGAGAAACGTTAAGGACCAGCGGAGGACACCGGTGCAGGAGCTGAAAGGGGAAAAGGAGCTCCTGTCCCAGGACAGTGGGGCACTGAAAAGAGAACCAGCAGAGGTGAAAGACGAGGTGAGGTGAGAGCTGGTGAGGCTCAGAGGGAGATGCATCAGAGAAACATTATAATAGAGACTCTAACAGACACACTCTCTCCATGGCCACCCAAATCCCCCTAACAGACAGCACCCCCATTCCACACCCAGCCCCCCTCAATGCCTCTCACACAGAATACCCCTAGTCCACACCCAGCCCCACTCCCCGAGACAAACAGCCAGACTGTTACAGAGCACTGCTGCCCTTCCCTCTGACCCCTACAGCACCACTCACACACACAGACACCGCTGTTCTCATCGACCCCAATGGAAACTTTCTTCAAGAGCACAAACTCTTCCCAGGACGGTGAGCTACAATAAACTCGGTGTCTGCAAAACACAGGACGAACGCATTCCGAACTCTCTCTGACCTGTGCTCCGGCACACCTGCCCACGTAACAATTCACACCAGCGCCAACGACCTCAGATCCGAGCAGGAGGGAGTAGGAGGGCTGGTGTGCAGAGCAGGAGAGAGGGCCACTGACTCCAAAAGCATCCTTTCTGTTCTACTGCCCTGCAAGGACAGCCATGTGGCCACCTTCCAGAGAGAAAATGTGGACGCCTCCAGAGGATGTGCACTCCAGCCTAATGTGCACTTGGCTCAGCACTCCTCCATCTTGCCCCAGGACCTCTATGAGCACATACACCCAAACAAGCACGCAGTGAGCCAGGCTGGCTAAACACTGAAAGATGTAGCGCTTAGCAGGCACACTCGCTCGTTGAAGGAACATAGAGGAGAGCCCGCAAGCTACCACACACCGATCAGGACCCCACCCGCCCACAGAGATTTCCTGAGACCCCGCCCTCCACCAGGACACCAAGCACGCCAGCACAGCCAAACCAGAGCTGAGCACCATCCACCTCCACCCAGACCAGCTCAGCATCCTACTCCACCCAGACCAGCTCAGCATCCACCTCCACCCAGACCAGCTCAGCATCCACCTCCACCCAGACCAGCTCAGCATCCACCTCCACCCAGACCAGCTCAGCATCCACCTCCAACCAGACCAAACAACTCCACCGCAGTCACTGACAAAAAACTGAGAACTACTTTGATGAGGTACACACTCAGAGAGCGCCACCTAGCCACAGAGACCGGCCGCCACAATAACAATCATGGCTGCCGGAAGATAAACGATTGTGCCAAAAACATAAAGATAACAAAACTGAAACGGTGAAACACTTCCTGATGGAATGTGCCAAATTCGACCAAATTCGCAATCAATTTGACCACAGAATTAGCCAAAAATGTCCCCAATTTCTTAAACTTTTATTTTAACTAATCCACAATCTAGCATCCATATTATAGAAAAAGTTTTATTTTGTAAGCTCTGCTTTGGCAACACAAGTGCCTGTATTTGTCATGCCAATAAAGCACTTCAAAATGAGAATTTTAAATTTGATAGGGAGACAGAGAGTGAAAAAGAGAGATGAGGGGAGAGGGAGAGAGAGATAAATGGGGGGAGAAAGGAAGAGAAATAGAGTGAGAGAGCTCTCCGGGGCTTGGGAGAGCCAATGAGATGCGACAGAGTGACCAATGAAGACGTATGACAGAGTCAATAAGAACTGCACCTGAGAGAGCCAATCGGATGCGTGCCCGAGGGCCAATGAGACGCACAAGTGAGAGAGGCAATGAGACATGCGACAGAGAGCCAATAAGACGCTTGAGTGAGAGAGCCAATCAGACTTGTGCATCAGCTTCCTCCCCCTCCCGTCACACTCCTGTCCTTTGTTCCATGCCCCTCCTAAAATCACAGCCCCAATCACAGCAGAGGGAACCCTGCATCCCCGTAGAACAGGAAGTGAAGCGCTGACGGTTCAGGGCAAGCGGGGAATTCCCCCAATCAGCTTCTGCTTAACCAGGTCTCCCTTCCAATCTTATCTTGACAATCGTGTCAAACGGCACTTGAGCTGCATATCAAAGGTTAAACTTGATACTCTCCTTTGAAGTACTCGACTGCTTGGGAAAACACCTGCCATTTTAAACGGGTGATGTACTTACAGCATGCAAACTTAAAACACACATAGCGTATTAGCTGTCCAGGACGATAAGCGAAGCATGTAAATAAATAATGAAATTTAATGTGAAGGATTGCATACACAATGCACTCAGGGCGGTGGTGGTGGGGGTGGGGGGAGGGGGGAGGGTGGTGGTTAACTCTGGCCTGCCCATCATACTCTAAAACCCTCTCATTCATCAGAGGCCAAAGGTAATCCGCTCTCTCGCGTATCGCAACACCTCCAGCGGTCTCCAGATAAGCCGCGAGCGTCGAACCGGGTCACGGCAGACCCCGGGGTCCACGGCTTACGCTCGGCGCTTGGGAAACGACGAGCGGCAGCGGCGGCGGCAGCTTCTCACAGAACAGCTACCGACGAAGCCGAAAAGGCAAGCTCCCTCGTGGAGCCCTCGGTCGCTAACGGGAGCTAGCGGGGGCTAACGGGAGCTAGCGGGGAAGCAGTCTCCGGCTGTAAACGTATGCGCGGCCTGCGATAAGAGGCGGCCGCTGGTGAAAGTGCGATGGCTCGTGTTTACCCATCGCTCGCCGCGCGGTGAAAGATTAACCAGGGCCAGGCGCAGCACCGGGCCCCGCCGACAGGACTCTGCGAAGAGGGAACTGTGTCAGCGTGTCAGGCGGCTTATCTCCTCACTCTCTCCGCTCCGCCTCATCCCCACTTTCTCTCTCTCTCTCTCTCTCTCCCTTTCGCTTTCAGTCCCTCTCTCCGCGTCAGCGCCGAAAGTGATTTTCTGTTTTAGCCGCCGCCGTCGTTCATTTCATCCATCCTGTGGGTTTGCACACGGGGGGGGGGGTGTCGGTGGGTATTCACTTCACAGACCGGCCAAAACACAAGCACCAAATAGCCATTGGGGGAGCAGGGGGGGCACATTGTGGGGGGTTAGACAGAGCACCCCCGCAATGTGCTCAGGTGGGTGCTGAACGAACACTAACCGCATAAAAGTGTTTCTTTGTGACACTACTCACCCCCATTATTGACCAGTATGAGACCTGTGTGCGTGTGTGTGTGTGTGTGTGTGTGTGTGAGCGAGTGAGTGCGTGTGTGTAAGGGACATCCTGTGCCAAGGAAATGCTACTGGGTAAGGGGCAGTGTTACCCCTATCCCCCCCCCCCCCCACCCCCACCCCTGAGGTAATCACTCCCAATGGGCATGTGGAGCGTGTCAGAGGAACACCACAGGAAGGTTCTGGAAGGGTTCATGGCTCTTCGGCGCTGTACAGGAGCATGCAGCCTGCCTCTGGCCCCAGTACTCAGAGCAGCCTGAGGCCCAGACCAGAGCCACAGCACTGACATGCAGGCCCAGCCAGTCACCCACAGGGGAACGATGAGACCACTTTCACAAATTACAGTGTGTGTGTGTGTGTGTGTGTGTGTGTGTGTTAAGGCTGAACGATTTATCGATTTCAAATCGAAATCGCTATTTGAAACAATGCGATTAGCAAATCGCAAAGGCTGCGATGTAAGGCAGTTTTATACTTCTGCGTAGCACGCGTAAAAATGGGTCTGCGTAGGGGTTGTGCGGACTGTGCGACATGCGCAACGTTAAATATACGGCTAAATGTGCTTTCGTCGGGTGAATGTCTTCGTTGCAACAAGTTACATCTAGCTGAGCATTTTTGTGGTCACTGGTGCAGTATTTAGTAGGAAATATGAATGAAGGTATTTTCTTTAGAATTATAACCGTCAGTAACACAATCTAATCACGTGGCCTGCGCAACCTGCGCAACATGCCGCACAAGTATGGGTGATCCGCCCGTTCGGGAGTGCCGCACACAATGCAAACTACGCAAACTATGCAGACTGCGCAGAAGTATAAAACAGCCCTAGGATACGCGTTATGCAGCGCGTCTGACACCGTCCTGTCAATGGTTTGCGATCCTCCTTGTGTGACACTCATGCTCACCAATCAGAAGTGCTGTGCTCCTTGTGTGACACTCATGCTCACCAATCAGAAGTGCCGTCCTCCTCGTGTACCAGTCATGCTCACCAATCAGAAGTGCCATCCTCCTTGTGTGACACTCATGCTCACCAATCAGAAGTGCTGTGCTCCTTGTGTGACACTCATGCTCACCAATCAGAAGTGCCGTGCTCCTCGTGTACCAATCATGCTCACCAATCAGAAGTGCCGTGCTCCTCGTGTACCAGTCATGCTCACCAATCAGAAGTGGCCCAAGGCGACCTGGCATGCGTCCACCAACAACAAATACGTGAAACCCAAAGAAAACGTTACATTCGTGGTACGGAAAATGGCCTTCGCTGAGTCAGAGGCAACGTTGGACAATTCAGTCCCGAAGACAAGCAGCACTTGGGTGGTATGGGAGTATCTCGGGTTCGAGACGACAGACGTGCAACAAATAAAGGTATTGAGCAAGGCCTGTCGTGGAGCAGTCGCCACATCACTAGGCAACACCACAAACCTATATCAGCACTTGAGAAAGCACCACAGGCAGCTACATGACGAGCGTACGGCCAAAAGGTCAAGTGAAAGTAGTGATGCCCTAGCCCAGTCTAGTAAATAAACTATTTCGGAGTCGTTTGCGACTGTTACTCCGTATGATGGTAAATGGTAAATGGACTGCATTTATATAGCGCTTTTATCCAAAGCGCTTTACAATTGATGCCTCTCATTCGCCTGAGCAGTTAGGGGTTAGGTGTCTTGCTCAAGGACACTTCGACATGCCCAGGGCGGGGTTTGAACCGGCAACCTTTCGACTGCCAGACAATCGGTCTTACCTCCTGAGCTATGTCGTATGAAGACGGCTCACGAAGGCACCGCGAGGTAACGAACGCCATAACGCACTACCTCGCTAAAGACACGGTGTCTATTAACACCGTGACCAAAGATGGGTTTCAGAAACTCCTCCGAGCGCTGGATAAAGGATACGCGATTCCCTCCCGCACATCCTTCAGTCAAGTTGCCCTCCCAGAACTGTACGCGGAACGTAGGAAAAAAAAGTTGAGAAGGAGCTGAAAAATGTGGAGTATTACGCCACAACAACCGATTTGTGGTCAAGCAGGAGGACCGAGCCGCACCCGAGTCTCACCGCACACTTCATAAATGATGACTTTCAGCTGAAGAGTCGCTGCCTGCAGATGGCATACTTTCCCGTTGACCACACGGGAGAGAATATTGCCCATGGACTAACGTTATCAAAGCTGTGGAACTAAATCAATGGACCGGGCTTCAGTGTTTTGGCCACAGGCTACATCTTGCGATTGGTAAGTGTAGGGCCCTCTCTCTCTCTCTCTCTCCCTGTCTGTGTGTGTGTGTGTGTGTGTGTGTTTAGTTATGTTTGCTTGTTGTCTTCAGTGTTGTTTTCGCCCTTTTGTCTTTTAGATATTATTGTTTGAAAGCACTTTGAGATGCATTGTTTGTATTATAAGTTGTATATAAATATCAATTATCATTATTATTTAATGTATTATTATTACAATTATTATTATTAATAATAATAACCTGCTTTACGATTTATTTGTTTTACTTATTGTTGTTGATTGTATTGCTTTCTGTGAAGCACTTTTGTGCTCTTGCTAGAAAAGTGCTATGCAAGTAAAGTTTATCATTATTATTGTTATTGTTGTTATTGCATTTTCAGTCTGAAAAATGCAATACCGTACCTTACACAATTAATGTTTTGGTTCATTTTTTTTTTCTTTTTCAGAAAATGCTGTGAAAGATGACGCAAGAGTAAATCGGGAAACGGGACTTTGTAAACAGTTGGTTGGCCATTTGTCGCACAGTTGGAAAATGAAGACCGCACTGAGTGAGGCACAGCAAGAGTTAAATCTGCCTGAGCACTCGTTGATTCTCGTTGTTCTATGCCAATTAAACGAATGTTATAAATACATGGTGCAAGCAATTCATATCTAAGTTCTCATCCTTGCATTAGAATATAGAGCAGTTCATATTTTGATGGTATCTCATGTGGTAATGCTCCATCACATGTTTTAAATCTATTACACAGTGAATATTGAACTGAAGCTTGACTTAAAAAAATTATATCGCAAATCAAATTGCGATCGCAATATCTGTCAGAAAAATCGCAATTAGATATTTTCCCCAAATCGTTCAGCCCTAGTGTGTGTGCGTGTCTGTTTGTGTGCGTGTGTCTGCGTGTGTGTGTGTGCGCATGCGTGTGTGTCTGTGTGTCTGTGGGGGGTAATGGGCAGGGGGTGACTGAGCAGGGAGTCTCTCCATGCAGGGGGAGATAAACACACTCTCCTGTTTGTTCCTGGTTGGACTGTAATGCTGGTAATGGGGGGGCACCTCCCGGATGTCCCGTCTGTCTACCTGCTTGGCCCAGCTTGGAGGCAGGACCTAAAATTCGGGGGGGGCATAGTGTTTGCATATCATCTAAAGCTAGTAAGCACAGATTGTTGGTTCCACATATAGTTTGGTTGCAGAAGCACTGAATGTCTGAGGTGAGCAGAATACTGGCATCCTGGCCACTAGGGGGCTTGTGCAAAGGGGTTGATATTGTTTGGTCTCTACTTGCAGACTGCCCTGGTCAATTCAAACCACAAATTTTTTGATTGGTTCAAGTCCGGAGACAGATGGAAAAACAGTAATTTTGTGGTCAGTAAACAGTTTCTTGGTTGATTTTGAGGTATGCATGGGATCTTTGTCTCATGGAAATAGCCATTTGCAGCCAAGTTTAAGTTTCCTGGTTAGGGTGGCAGAATCATTTGATGCAAAACAACACAAAACTGAAAGAACAATATTTTTTGCAGTGGGTAAGATGCCTTTTGAACATTAGCATTCTTCTTCTGATGTCAATCTTTTTATTCTCAGATCATGAAACCCTAATCCAATGAAAGGTCAGCACCGGCTGACCACAGAAGCCCCCCCCCCCCCCCCCCCGAACCTGCAGTCTACACACACACACACACACACACACACATAGCTGACTGAAGAGAAATGAAGACACACATTCCACACAGGCAAAAACACTTGTTCTGTTCGAATACACCAGAGGGGATGTCAAAAGGCTGGTTTTTGGTTCTGCTGAGTGTTCTCAGTAAATCAGGAAAAATATTCCTGATTTGTGTGTGTGTGTGTGTGTGTCTTTGTGTGTGTGTATGCAACTATGCTGTGTGCTTTCTGTGGGTACAGGGCCCCAAGTCCTGTGTGCTTTCTGTAGGTATAGGGGCCCCAGTCCTGTGTGCCTTCTGTGGGTACAGGGCCCCAAGTCCTGTGTGCTTTCTGTGGGTACAGGGCCCCAGGTCCTGTGTGCTTTCTGTGGGTACAGGGCCCCAGGTCCTGTGTGCTTTCTGTGGGTACAGGGGCGCCAGTCCTGTGTGCTTTCTGTAGGGACAGGGCCCCAGGTCCTGTGTGCTTCCTGTGGGTACAGGGGCCCCAGGTCCTGTGCTTTCCAGACCTACACCTACACCACCACCCAAATGTGCACAGAAAGCCGGCGTACCACTGTTACCACAGATATTATAAACTAACCAGATCCCCAAGTCCATATTCATAACACTGAAAGCTCTGTCTGCCTTCCACCGAGGCCAAAGCATTTCACCTGCGTCTTCTGAAAATTCATTAGGGTGCTTGGCCAAGTACCAGTACAGTACAGCAAAAGTTCAGAAGCACCGGACATTCCCCTTACAAACTAGTTCTGAAGAAAAGAAAATGGCAGGACGGATGGCGATAACCATCTGGCCCGAATATAACATCTGCCACTTGAAATACTCATCTGTATAAACAGACGATGCTATGTGACATATGCGAATGGTTAATATGCCAGACATCCAGCGGCACACGTGGATCACACGTCAATCATACGACACCCAAGCGTGCGCGTGGCACTGCAGCGACACTTGGCTAAAACAGTCCAGCATTCCGAGCTCTGGCATTCCGAGCCACGCCCGCTGCCCCCTGAACACTGTCCAGATGGCACATCAGAAGGACGCTGACATGAGGAGGGAGGTGCTGAATATTTTACAGGCATAACAGTACGGAGGGTCATTTGGCCCCGCTCGCCATTCAGATTCAGGCAGGAGGGGCCCAATTCAGCATTCAGATTCAGGCAGGAGGGGCCCAATTCAGCATTCAGATTCAGGCAGGAGGGGCCCAATTCAGCATTCAGATTCAGGCAGGAGGGGCCCAATTCAGCATTCAGACTCAGGTAGGACAGGCCTAACTAGGTGAGGAGTGGACACGTCTGTAGGTATATTGCGGGAACAGTTTAGACTGCTTTTGACTGTAATCAGTCAGAGCTTCAGTGAATACACATTTTAGCCAATCAGTAGCAGGCTAGCAGTCACCTGCTGATGCATTATTTAATTACATTTCTTTTCCTTTCTTTCTTTCTTTCCTTTTTCTTTAATGCATCTCTGTTCTGCATTATTTGTAATGTGAATTGGGACCATGCAGCATGGTGTTTCTGCACTTTAAATAAAAATTGATTGATTGATTGATTATGGGTGACCATCAGAGGTTCAGGGCTTAATACGCATAGTGGTGAGTTGGACAAGGTACAGGCAACCACCGATACCAAGGACGGGGGGGAGAAGGGAAACGTGGAAATTTTAAAAAGTAAAAAAAAAGTAAAAGTAAAGTTAAATAAGTTGAAAAAAGGGGCTAGCAAGGGAGCAGGGGTCGCCCCCACCTCCTTTGCGTCACAAAGGAACCCCCCGCCGTCATGACGACGCAAATCTCGCCCCACGCGCGGTAAAGGTCATCGCCGATAGGGATGGAAAGGCGACCGTAACCGGCTTCGACCGGCATAATCTGGAACCGCGCAGACGGAGCTAATCCACTCAAAGCGAGGCCTTTATTCTCTGTGTTTTTAGGGCTGACCGTCGGGGCCCGTCGCGGTTCGAGGAGGCCAAAACGCTCCTTCCTACGCCGCTATTTAAATAATTCACCCGCTCCGGGGGTCACGAGATGCGACCGTGTCGCCAAAAGGAGAGAGGCGACTCATTATTTGCCGTTTATTACCATGCGAAAAAAAAGCCCTTCAAGTGCTTCGCCGCCGGCGGCCTGAGGGGGTGTTGTCGTGGCAACAGGCCAACGCAGGGCGGAGTCGACCCTGTTGAGCTCGGGGGGGAGAGGGGGCCCTTGACCGGAGAGAGCGGACGCCTCTGCCGCCGCTCGGCCGAGGGTCAGACCGAAATCAGGCTCTCTCCGCGACGCCGCCACTCCCGCTTCCCAGAATGCACCGCGGAGGGCCACCGCGAAAAAACTCCACTCAAAGTACAAGTGCTGTGGACTACACTTTACTTTGAGGGCCTATTTTCAGAATGGGAAATCTTGTTATTTTACTTGAATTAACCAGTATTTCTTTGTTTACTAATCTATTGATCCATTCAATATTTTTTTTTTTACCTTCATTCAATCAGTCAGGTAAGGCTGAGAACAAGTTAATAACAGGCTGGCAACATGGAATCATTCACCACGTCAACCTGACAGACAACTTAGACGATGCGGCCCAACAGGTTATTAAAAATACAAGACAATACGAGGGGGGGAAAAAAAGAAAACATATTTGTAGTACAACATCACCAAAACACAACAATGCAGCATGTAAACTTCCAACAGGACGAACCCACAACATAACTGAGAGCCCAACCTCCACCTTTGTTAAGGAGCTACGCAAGCAGACTGATAATTACTTACCGTAAGTACGCACCCAAATATATTAAGAATGACTAATCAGTCAGTAAGCATAAATATTTCAGGAATTTAAGAGTGAAATAACTGCTTTGAAATTGCGATGGCTTTAATATACCTTTGTTTTAATGATCAGTTGTAACCAGCAATAATTAAAACTGTCTAGAATTAATTGACTTAAACGGTAACAAAGTTTACAAAAGCAAGTATGAAGTCACTTTTTTCAAGTTTTATATATGATAAAAGTCAATCTCCTTTACAGATACTTCTTTAAAAAAATGCACCAGTATTGACTCCGTGAGCAGCACATCCAGAAATAAAATGTGACTGCTCAGTCGAGAAGAAGGGCTGAAACACGTCTTCAGATTTTGTGACTGCTCTGAGTTCATCTGGCTTTGTTTTACCAATTTGCTTTGTTGCAGTTCTGTAGTCACTGAAGTCACAGCCAATGCTGAGAAGATTGGACACACTGAGAAGATTGAGTTCCATCAGTTTCTCTTTTTTGTTTCAATTTTCTTTTCTTTTTTTCCCGCCATACTGTAACACTGGACACTGTATTCCCGCCAAGTGCAGACAAATGTTCGCGACGCGTGCCAAGAAGGCCCTCCAACTGCCGCATGTGTCCAGGAAGTGAGCCGCTGGAAAACTCTGCTCTCCACATGGGTGGAGAATTCTCCCTGAAACGGTTCCACAAAACAAGATGGATGACCAGGAGGACATTTTTTTCCTGTTCGATCGTTCCTAAATTTCCTCACTTTTTCAGTTCAATCATTCCTAAAGCTCTGCACTTTCTCTGTTTAATTGTTCCTAAAGTTCTGCAATTTTTCTTGGTCTGTTGTCCCTAAAGTTTATGTTTTAATGTTTCAGCGATATCGAAACATTAATCACCGTCAAGATATGCGAGTAGCTGGATATGTGTGTGATGGATTAGCTACACAATTCCATCACTGCAAATTAGGCTGTGACAGCTCACATTGGATAGCAGAGTGTGATACTTCATGGAGACAGCAGGGGGCACTCTGCCAGACACCCGAATCTTCAATCCACTTAAAACTACTAGGAGAAAACACACACTATTTCAGGACTTTGAAGAGGCCTATCCTGGGTTATAGGGTTATAAACGCTGCACAGGCCACTCCTGACGCACCATGAATACATTTCTCAGAGAGCCTGGAGAAGCACAACCTCAAAGACAGATGTCGTTAAAGACAGACTTAGCACAGACTCTGGCCAGCTGCTAGTACGTGCGCCTGCAAGCGCATGGTGCCTTTGCAACCAGCCTGTGCACACCCCCCCTCCCCCCAGCACCTCGGTGACATCCCATACTGATGAGTCTGAGATAGATTAATGCTGCCTGGATGCACTGCATTGCGCTCAATGGGAAACGGCAAACCCTGCTGATAAATAACTGCACACCTCCACTTCCCCCCCCCACCTCCAGGCATCAATAAATAATTACACTGACGATTAGTTTGTTAGCATCAAACCCGCCTCATTAGGGGCTGGCAAGATCCCCACACCGCCTGCAGAAGGTTAGGGGTGGGCTTTTTTTTTTTTTGTTTTGTTTGGCTCCACCCCATATCCAGCTTGCCATTATTGATTCAAAATCGCATTCGCTGGATAAACAAAAATGGCTACAATTAAAATTGCTCAGCCTACCGCCAGCACCCGTCAGGATAGCGGCACTCACGGTAATGCTATAAAGGTATCCTCCACAAGGACAAAAGCAATTATTCAAAATGTACATCACTTCTCAAAGTGTTTAGGGCGAACCTCGGCATTGTATAACCGACACGAAGGTCACTGCTGTGAGACCTCTGGAAAGAGACGAAAGGGCGCCTCTTCAAAAAGGCCCCCTTGAGACTTCCCCCGGAGGAAGAGCGGACGGCAGGGTGAAATGTCCGATTCATATTTCCCATTTTTCATTATTGCCCTCCGAAGCGGAATTCTACCTTCGCCGTCCAATTCGACACTTGGGCAGAAACTGCAGGTTCAGAAACAGCGACCGGTACAAATCAACAGTGAGACACACAGAAAGAACACTGTGGAAACTCATAACTGACTTACTGCAGTTTTGTGGATCTATATACGTATACGGGCTGGGCCATGAATTCTATTAATATAATATCTACTGGAATAAAGCTAAAACTGAACTCAGGATCTCAGAAACCACCACACCTACTACTCAAACGCTCTTTTATCACCAAAGCTGTTTTGCGAGTGCAGCTCTGTGTCACCGGTGAAGACACCTGCCCTTGCCCTGTAATGAAACAACTCCGAAACATCAGGAGTGAGGAGGCCAACGGTGTCTGACGCTGCGCGGGAAAACCTTAAAAGGCCCGTCGGAGATCGCTGGCAATCAAGATCACGCCACGGCCTCATCAGGCAGCCCTAACGCAGCCCGCGTTAAAGCCTACTCCGTAACCCGCGGCGCTCGACAAAAAACAGCACGTGACGAGACGGGCGAAAGCGGGCATCGAAAAAGCCGCGAATCACTCCCGCTATCGCGATTCAGTCGGAGCAGTTCTAATCCGGCAGCGTCTTTGCTTTGTACTGGCTTCTCTGGCAGCTGGAAAAAAATGGATCTTCTTAACAGATTAAGAGTGAAATCTCCAAACTGTGGGAATGAGGAGGCTCCCTCCTCCTCCTTCGCCTCCGACTCCTCCTACTCCTGACTGGTAGATAAGCTCGCAAACCCCCCCCCCCCCCCCCCCACCGAAGAGCCAAACCCTGATAAACACTAATAAACACCCCATGCAGATTAGCGCAAAGCTAAAGGACCACAGAGGTCCATTGTTTCCCTTTTGTTTTCTTTCTCTCTCTGTTGATTCTTTAATGAAATGAGCCACCACGTGTGTGCTCATCGGTACAGGAAACGGAGACCACGTCCTCACCGGCTGAATCAACACTGCGCCAGTCGGGGGAACGTTCTAAACCGGTGGGAACCAGTCCTGTTCCTGGTGATCTACCGTCCGGTACGTTTTCATTCCAACCCTGACAAAGCACATTTAAAATCGACAGCTAAAGACCTTGTTGAGCCATTAATTGGTTGAGTCAGGTGTACCAAACTGAAATGCAAACCGACAGGACGGTGGATCTCCAGGAACAGGTTACCGCCGGTCTAAACTGATGGGAGACTAAAATTTGAAGTTCTAACCCAATCCCCCGTAAGTCCTGTAACTCCTTCGAAATTCACCCCGCAACAACATCGGCAAACGCACGCGAGCAAAAAGAGCGGGCTGCATGTGGCAAAAAGAGTGGGCTGCATGTGGCAAAAAGAGTGGGCTGCATGTGGCAAAAAGAGTGGGCTGCATGTGGCAAAAAGAGTGGGCTGCATGTGGCAAAAAGAGTGGGCTGCATGTGGCAAAAAGAGTGGGCTGCATGTGGCAAAAGAGTGGGCTGCATGTGGCAAAAGAGTGGGCTGCATGTGGCAAAAAGAGTGGGCTGCATGTGGCAAAAGAGTGGGCTGCATGTGGCAAAAAGAGTGGGGCTGCATGTGGCAAAAGAGTGGGCTGCATGTGGCAAAAAGAGTGGGCTGCATGTGGCAAAAAGAGCGGGCTGCCTGTGGCAAAAAGAGTGGGCTGCATGTGGCAAAAAGAGTGGGCTGCATGTGGCAAAAAGAGTGGGCTGCATGTGGCAAAAAGAGTGGGCTGCATGTGGCAAAAAGAGTGGGCTGCATGTGGCAAAAAGAGTGGGCTGCATGTGGCAAAAAGAGTGGGCTGCATGTGGCCACACTGCTCCGAGGTTAACGAGAACCGTTTAATGACTGTTAAGCAGCCATTAAAGAAGAACAGCGGTGGCGAGGCTGTGGTTGTTGTTTATTGTTAGATTACATCTTCAATCACTCCGGAGAGCTCTGAATGGCTAATGAGGCTAATGTTAATGTTGACACGGGTTTGGCACGAAGAGCGCATTGATTCGCCTCGACAGAAGCAGAGCTGACCAGGAACGAGACCCGCACTGCCCCCAAACCGGCCAATCCTAGGAAAGAGCTTGGTACCAGGTTGGCATGGTAACAGGAATGATGGTAGAGTAGTGGTTAGAGGACTGGACGTACTGCTGCAGGACTGCCAGTTCGAATACAAACAGCACTTTTACCGAAAGTCAACTCAGCCCGATTAGGTTTGGTAAAATGCCGATCTGTACACGGTGATTATAGATATATACTCATCATAAGCTATGCAAGTCATGCTGGACAAAGATATTATTGTCCTGGATATAGAATACAAATAACATCCTGCCATCAGCCAAACGATCCTCCTATTCATCATATTAACCAGCAATGCATCTATACAGTCATCAAAGTATCAGTCTATTCATTCAGTCATCCATCTCTCAGTCTATTCATGAATCTGATTACCATCTATCTCACTATCCCCTGATTTATTTATAGATATATCTGTCTTTTATCTGTCTAAATAACCCTGCGTGCATCCGTCTGTCTGTCTGTCCATATGCCCGTCCAGGATCTGTGCGGTCGCTTCCCAATTGCTGAACCAAAGAAGCCTCTGTGAGCAGCGTAAGAGCTCAATAATGTTGGGTTTTACCAACCGGTCACTTCCCCACTACTTCCCAACGCTCCGGAACATTCACCTGTCCCGCGCCCATACCACACCCCACCCTGTGTCCGACTGAAGTCCCGCCCACCCCGTCTGGCACACCCCACGGGCTGTCTGAGAAGGGGGCAAACAGCCGCACCTCATTTAAAGATCTTCAGAAGAGCACACTCCAGCAGGGCGGCAAGAGGCAGCCACGGCTGCCTCACAGGGTGAAGGAACCCAGGGGAAAGTGTTTGGTTTGGCCAGCAATAAGCAATTCTGCTTCCCACTGGGCTGTTATCTTTCCATGACTCACCAACCAAAACTTTCTCCAAAAAAAAAGTTTCTCCTGAAAAGCTTTACAATTAGTTTGAGACAAAGCACTGCACATTCAAAAACAATTGTTCATTTAAAAAAATATATTTATTCCCCCCCCCCCTCCCCCCTCACCAGGAACCTCCTCCCCGTGACCTTTAAATGGTGCTGATATTCAAACCCACCGACGGTCATTCTGCTGCGGAGAGCTCTCTGAGGTTTGACTGGGAATGCTTCGGGGACCACAAATATGTCCGCCCCCGGGTTGACACCGCACCGCCAAGTCACGAGCTCTGGATAAAAACGCAATTACA
Source organism: Anguilla rostrata (assembly GCF_018555375.3). Lineage (NCBI taxonomy): Eukaryota > Metazoa > Chordata > Actinopteri > Anguilliformes > Anguillidae > Anguilla > Anguilla rostrata. Next base: position 33,056,604 of record NC_057943.1, on the reverse strand, counting down.
CAACTCCCCCGACCCCCTCTTCCACCTCCTCACCAACCGATCCAGGAACAATAATCCTCTCTTGTTAGTTCTGTTCCCTACCTCTTTTTGCCTTTCTTAGAGCTAATCTGATCTAAATCCCATCTACCCTAATCCCGTCCTCTCTGGGATGCCCGGACCCTGCGGGAGTGGGCCGATCGTTACTGGGGTACCCCTGTTCCCCTAAAGCATTGCGTACGGGCAGAGAGAACCGGTCACAGCATGAGTATGCGATGACACGGTAACTGTTTTCAACACACAATGGACAGCAGTCATTTCATTGGTGCAAATCATTGATTGACAGCACACAGGGTACACATGGTGCCCCCAGCCAATAATGGCTGCGACTCCACGGAGAGGGGAGGGATGTTCCACACTTCCACAGATGTCACACAGATCTGTCCTGCACCTCAAAAAAGGAGCCCATCCAAATGCTCTGGGTCTGCAGGGTGGGGGTGTGGGGGGGGGGGCGGGGCTTGTTGCCTTAGGAACGCGTAACTGTAATAATGAAGCAGTTGGCGGAGGCATATCGGGGGATCAGCGGACTCCGACAGCAGCGGGTTTACGGTTTCCTCACTGCGCCGGCACGTGCGCCATCATCACAGCTGTCGTCACGGTTATCGCCGTCAACGGGATCTCCCGGGGGGTTCGTCAGCGACGCGTCGCTCGCCGCGCTGATATTTACCGAGGATTTCGAACGCGACGCGAGCCAAAACCCGCCGAACGCCGCCCCAGAATCGCTCGCTGAAACCCGTCTCCAGCTCGCGAAAAGAGGAGAGGGGGGGATGAGAGAGGAAGGAGAAGGAAAAAAAACAAAAAACGACCGTTTATCCGGTCGGACCGGTCGGGCCAGGTCTGGGGCGCTCCTTTCCCTGAAGGGAAAGAACACATCCTGCCGCGGTAGAAGTGTGGCAGGGGGAGGGGCGGGGGGGGATAATGACAGCTAAGGGGGCAATTTGGGGCAGAGGCCCCGGTTACCCGAGTAACCGTAACCGTACGGATGTTCCCCAGCAAAGCAGCTGATTTTAACGCGATTGGCCGAATCCGGCCTGGGCTTCCTCCGTTGCCGCGGCACCGTGACGACGCAAAGCAATTAAACAGCCGGACGAAGAAGACAAAAGTAGGCGTGTCGCGGCCGGGGGGGGGGGGGTTAAAATGGGATTATTTAACGCTCGCGACGAGCCCCCGGACCCCCAGGCCGCACGCGGCCGCTCGCGGCGCTCTTTCCTTAGCCGCCTGTCCGCCGTTTCCCGCTAACCGACAATTCGCGGCCAGCGCCGGCCGCTGCCCTCCTGTGTCCCAGAGGGACCCCCCCCCCCCCCGCCCCCTCCCCTCCCCGCCCCCAGAACAAAAGAAGAAATCACTCAATTACCAGGCGAAGCGTCACTCTGACCTGCGAATTAAAACACCACGCGCACTGCGTCGGCTCGCTGCGTCGGCACACCGCGTCCGCACCGCCAACTGCAGCGCGCCGCGGGGACTTCCGCCCACACCAATAACTCCGATGTGAAAACGGCAGATTAAACGCGGCATGCTGGGAGAGCAGAGCGGAGCGGAGCGGAGGATTGTGGGAAGGCTTGGGGGTGTAAACGGGGCAGGTAGAGAGACCGTGTGAAACGGAGCCTGAAAGCCTGAATGCGGGTGTTAATAAATCGCAGCCATCGGCGATTTATTAACACCCAAAATTTACCAGCACATCCACCCCGCTCTTACACCTGAGCACTGTCCAGCCAACACTCCCCGAGGGCCCCCGCCACAGCCGAAACCACAGCATCGAGACTCTGCCAGTCAATTAACGCTGGGGGGGGGGGGGAGAGTAAACTCAGTGACAGTTCATAAATCCCTGGGACTTAGGTAATGATGTTCCCCCGTCTGAGAGAACACAAGGACAGAAAGACTATAATCCAGCAGACTAATGCCAAGTCACATCATCACTGCCCAGCTCCTCTCCCACACTCCTGTTTCTATACATCTCCCCTAAAACCCTCTGTACTCCTCTCCCTACTCTATACATCTCCCTAGTCCTCTCTCTAATCCACTCCACTCTTCTCTCACAATCCTGTTTCTACACATCTCCCCTACAACCCTCTATACTCCTCTCTCTACTCTACTCATCTCCCCTACTCCTCTCTAATCCACTCCACTCATCCCTCACACTCCTGTTTCTATACATCTTCTTTAAAACCCTCTGTACTCCTCTCCTTACTCTACTCACCTCCCCTACTCCTCTCTCTACACTCATCACCCTTACTCCTCTCTCTGCTCCACTCTACTCACCTTCCACACTCCTGTTTCTCCATCTCCCCTACTAATCTCTGCACTCATCGCTCTACTCTACTTATCTCCTCAACTCCTCTGTTTCTACACATCTCCCCTACTCCACACTCCTCTCTCTACTCTCCTCATCTCATCTTTACTTCACTCCTCTCTCTACTCATCTCCCTGCTCCTCTCTCCAATCTGCCGATCTCCCCTACTCCTCTCTCTACTGTCCTCATCTTCCCAACCCGTCTGCCAATTTAGAAGAAGTTGGGGGGCAGAGAGGGTACATTTTGCCCCTGGCCGGGCGGACTCACCGAGTTGATGCAGGCCAGCTCCTTGTTGAGCAGCCAGGGCAGGGAGAGCTTCCCCTCGCCCCTGTAGCAGGACTGGATGCGCTCCTTGATCTTCTCCTTGATGCGCCGCAGGGTGAAGAGGCAGAGCGCCGACTCCTTGGGCGGCTTGGCCCGGTTCTTCTGGCCCTGCGAGAAGACGGTGAAGAGCACGTCCTCCTCCTCCGAGATCCCGAGCGAAGCCGCCAGCTGCCGGCCGGGCCGGCTGAGGAAGGCGTCCTGGACCAGCCGGTACTCCACGCCGTCCTTGGTGCAGCCGATGGGGAACTCCACGTAGGAGTAGAACTTGGGGTCGTCCACGCAGAGGCGCACGATCTTGGAGGTGAAGAACTGCTCGCTGCTGGCGTCGGGCGAGGTCAGCTGCGTGTCCAGCTGCAGGGTCAGGTAGTAGACGAACTGCTCGCTGCTGAAGCTGTAGACGTAGTAGATGTCGAAGGCCGGGAACTTGGAGAGCGTGTCCGAGGGGATCTTGAGCTGCGAGGAGACGAACTCGTCCTGGTAGACGAAGCTGAACATGTCGGCGTTCTCCTCGTTGGCCATCAGCTTGCGGCTGGACAGGGTGGGGAAGTACTCGGACTTGCCGTCGATGGGCGTGCCCACGAAGAGCTTGCTGCCGCGGCCGTCGGCGCCCTGGATCAGGACGCCGGACATGGTGCCCGACTCGCGGACGCTGGAGAGGTAGTGCTCCTTGCGGTGGTGGGGCTCGCCCAGCTTGAAGAGGTCGTCCAGCCGCAGGAACTGGCAGATGCCCTGCGAGGTGCTGCCGCAGGCCAGCAGCCGGTTCTGCCCGTAGTCCACCAGCAGCAGCTTGTTGACGTTGTCGGTCAGGGCCAGGTCGTGGGGGCACGACTGCACCCCGGGGGGCGGGTAGCACTTCTCGTTGTCCTGCACGGGGCCCGTCACGTGGCCCCGCAGCTGGGTCAGGTTGCTGGACAGCTTGAAGATCCAGTTGACCGCGCCCACGTAGACGTCGCCCGTCTTCTCGTGGACCACCAGGTGGGTGAGGCCGCCCTCGGTCGGGGAGAAGGTCCGGAGCGGTGCGGTCGCGGCGGTCGCGGTCACGGCGAGGGACAGGGACAGGGACAGCGCCAGCGCGGCCAGCAGCGCCCCCGGGAGCGACGGGCACGCCGGTCGCCACGCGGGGCGAGGCAGCCGCCGGAGCGGCCGCATGGTCGCGGCGCTCGGGGGCTCGGCGGCTACGGGCGGACGGGCGGGCGGCGGACGCGCTCTCCTTTCCGGGCCTGCTCCGCCCTCAGGGCCTGCTGCGGTCACGTCGGAACGGAGGAGAGGGGGGGAGACGGCTCACTGACCCGACGTCCTTCGCTCGACTGTCTTCTATACCATCCTCCAGAGTGCCAAGGCTGGTAGCCCTGCAGGGGAGGGTTGGGGGGGGAGGGGTGGGGGTGCAGAGAGAAAAGCATTATTAGCCGTGGATGCTGCATCTCCTATTGATTACGCATCGGGGCTTAAAAGCTTTGCGCCATCTGCCAAACACGACGGTGTGGGTGAAGGAGCCGCAACACATTAATAACAACAAATCAGAGTGAGGCCTGGAGGGGCGTCCCACTCAGCGTTTAATGATCGGGAGACGTTTCGAGCAGGGCTCGCCAGACAGCGGTCAGACTCGTAACGGACCGACGCGCGTACGCAGGACGCCCTGCCCTTACAGACCTCCGCTCCTCTCCATCGTTTCCAGAGCCGCGGAGGGGACGCTGAGAGAGAAAGAGAGAGAGAGGGGGAGAGAGAGAGAGAGATGCCTAACTCAGACAGTCTCGGCTACTTCCTCTGGCTAATTAGCAGTGCGTTTCCTTCGGAGTGTGTAACTTCACTGAGGCGTGAACCTCCGGCCTCTGGGGACCCACAATAACAAACAAATAAATAAATAAATCGGCTCAAGGCCCCCCGGGGCCCCGCCCAGGACTGCTCAGGAGGTGCCCGGAAGATCTCGGCTGTAATCTCAGCTTTGGCCACGCCTGCTCCTTTAAACTCCTGACTCGCGGCGAGGCCGGCCGCCATCGATGCGCCGACGCTCACAGGCGCTGTTGAAAAACATCGCAGTTTTAAATGAGAGCGCGCGGATGGAGATCGATGTCGTCGCAGAGAGGCCGCCCGGCTCTCTAAAAGGCCCGATAACGTGGCGGTAATCTCTCCCCCCCCCCAGACATCCTAAATAACGCCACAAACACTCGCCAGACCCAAACGCTCCCTCAGTCACACCCGGCGAGCCAAGATGGCCGCTACACGGCACTCCAGGTAACTGGATATATACACACAAATGTGGCTGTTTGTCTCTACGCAACTCCCGTAAGTGTGCCGTTACCTTGGGACAAAGAAAGGCTTTTTTTTTTTTTTTGTAATAAAATAAACTTCATTAAAACTGTATGCAACGTAATGTTCAAGTCGTGCCGGAAATATAATAAAAGGAATATTATTAATAAAATAAGTCGATGGTATCTTTCAACTTTCTGACTTAACTGGGACAAAAACTGGCTGGTGGCACCATTTAAAAAGCAATTCATATTGGACAGAAATGGTTTCACAAAAAAAAAAAAGGAAATACAAAAACAGCTTATGAAAGCAGCTTTTGTTATAAAAAAAAAAAAAAAAAACTGTTCCTCATAGGAAAAAGCAGGAACCAGGAATTTTATAAAACTGAGGGATAGGGAGTTGGGGAAAATAGAGAAATGCGAGAGAGGGAACGTGAGGGAGTGCAAGAGAGAGACATAGAGTATGGCTGGACGATAGACCGCAGCAACACCGCTTATCTATTGGGTGTTGAGAAAACAGCCACTCAGCAGCAAGGCCTGGCAGCTTCCAATACGATTGACAAAAACACATCACATGATCACAAGGAAGCTGTACGGCTTTGCTACGGATCAGCTGTCTTATAAACAACCGATTGTGATGTTTTTTTTTTTCCAGGAACATTTCACACGGCCTTGGGCATCTGGATTTTTACTTCAGCATCAGGTAGGCTAATTAAAGACGACTAAAAGAAAAACAATACACCATACGTTGTTGGTGATGATCGTTACTGCATTAAATAATAATTGCTGAAAGAGGTTGGAGGGGTGTGTTGGGGGGTGACGTACGGGCATAGCCAAAGATGGCCAGCCACCATAGTAATGAACTCAGTTTGAAGTAATATCCCCTCCTCACGACACAGTATACCGGCATACATATCTGAACAGTTGGTTCGCTAGGGGGAGAACTGCGGGGTGTGATGAATTGTACTAATCACAGCACTACCAGTTTCATACAGCAACATGTCTGAGACTGTCTGCTAAATGCGGTTGGCAAATGTAATATCGCAACTGGTAGTTGTTAGACCAGTGAGTAATGAAAACCAATAACAGTTTACAAGACGTAGACGAAAAGGAACCTCAGTTTTCCAAAGAAGGAAGAAAGAAATAAAAATAAATCTTGGTTAAAAAAAATATATATATATATATATGTTCACATTCCTGAGACTTTTTCAATTGCATTTCTGTTCCTTGTGATATGAAAAAATAAAAAACTGAGCGGATATTAGCACGTGTGCCTCCACGGGCTGCCCTGGTCCTGCTCAAGCCGTCTGAGGGTGTACACTGCCAGTGGAGAATCATCTACAGCCCCAACACACTACAGCCTGAACACACTGCAGCCTGAACACACTGCAGCCTGAACACACTGCAGCACCAACACACTGCAGCCTTAACACACTGCAGCCTGAACACACTGCAGCACCAACACACTGTAGCACCAACAACCTACCACCCAAACACACTGCAGTCCTAACATACTACCACCCCAACACACTACAGCCTTAACACACTGCAGCACCAACACACTGCAGTCCTAACATACTACCACCCCAACACACTGCAGCCTGAACACACTGCAGCACCAACACACTGTAGCACCAACAACCTACCACCCAAACACACTGCAGTCCTAACATACTACCACCCCAACACACTACAGCCTCAACACACTGCAGCCTTAACACACTGCAGCACCAACACACTGCAGCCTGAACACACTGCAGCACCAACACACCGCAGCACCAACAACCTACCACCCAAACACACTGCAGTCCTAACACCACCCCAACACACTACAGCCTCAACACACTGCAGCCCCAACACACTACCACCCCAACACACTGCAACCTTAACACACTGCAGCCCCAACACACTACCACCCCAACACACTGCAACCTTAAAACACTGCAGCCCCAACACACTACAGTCTGAACACACTGCAGAACCAACACACTACCACCCCAACACACTGCAGTCCTAACATACTACCACCCCAACACACTACAGCCCCAACACACTACCACCCCAGCACATTGCAACCCCAACACACTGCAGCCCCAACACACTGCAAAACAAATATACTACCACGCCAACACATTGCAGCCCTAACACACTATTACCCCAACACACTGCCACCCCAACACACTGTAGCCCTAACACACTGCCACCCCAACACATTGCAGCCCAAATAAACTACCATCCGAACACACTGCAGCCCCAACACACTACCACCTCAACACACTGCAGCCCCAACACACTGCAGCCCCAACACACTACCACCCCAACACACTGTAGCCTCATCATATTGCAGCCTCAACACTGCCATGTCTTGGTTCAACATGCATGTCCACACACACAAATACACACACACTCACGAATATAAGGGTATGTAAATGCACAAAGATACACGCACACAAGCGCACACAGGGACTCTCCGTGATTAAAGCCTATGGAAGGGCGGCCCTTGTGCTCTGTACATGCAGTTAAGAGACGGCTGTAAATGCAGCAGCACACACCTGAGACAAACAGAGCCTGAGTACTCAGCCGAGCCGGCTCTATGTAAACACCTCCACTCTGCAGCGGCTGCACAACTGCGCTACAGCGCGGCGCATTTGCATACGGCCGCAAGGCAGCGGGGAGGCAGCAATTCGAGGAAAACACGCCAGTCACATGCTGCCCGGGAAACGGGCTGAGAAACTTACTATGTCACCTCTGCCTGAGACTGCCTGCACACCCGCGCGCACGCACGCACGTGCACGCGCACGCGCACACACACACACATACACACACACACAGACACACACACACACAGCACTGGCTGTAACTGCCAAAAATACAGTGAAGTCAATAAAAAGCTGAAATGACGTTACTTGGGACTTGAATTGCAAAATGTTGCATCTTGTCAGACATAATTTATTTTGAAGAAACATGAACCTCTAAGTCGTGAACAGCCTCCTCCCTCCTCCCCATCCAGCACCCCCTCTCCCATCACTACAAATGCAGACACATATTGACCCCACCCACTGCCCCAAGCCAAAAACCATCAGCCCACAGGAAACCGTCAGGACTGTATGTACGTCCTGGGCATAGTCAAGGTTCAGCGGTGAAACTGAACAGCAGGCCTGACACGAGCACCTATTGGCCTACCAAGTCACGGCCTGCAACCTTTACCAAACACGCCGCACTGAAGAAAAGAGGGAGAGAGTGAGGGGGGGAGGGAAAGAGTATGTTTCTATGGTCTGGAACAGACTCTCTCTCTCCCTGGAGCTCAGATATTTGTCCACAGAAGCGGCGCAGGGTTAGCCAGGCCGAGAGCTGAGGTTACAAGCGTGCCCCTTCACCTCCGTTTCCAGGGCGAACGGCCGCGGCGACCCGGGGTCAGAGGTCGGGTGGGCGACATTTTCAGCCGCCAGAGATCCGCGCCGGCTCCATTTTTACAGCAGGCCGGGAAAAAAGCAACACTGCAGCGCTCGCTACCGCAAAATGAACCAGAGCAGCGAAATAAACAACGAAAAATAAAAACTAAAGCTGAACCGGAAGAGCCGACAATGTGAAACAGAGCTCCGACAACATTTCAGCGAATTAATTCTGCCAAAAAAAGCCATAAAACCACACATTTATTTTGTTTTAAGAGAGAATAAAAAAAGAGAAGAAAATCTCAGGACGGGCAAATAAATAAACGGGACAGAGAAGCGGCGAAGGAAAGAGTGGAGAGAGATTTAGCGAGCCGGGCGGGTTGGCAGTCTTCCCCGGCGTGCCAGCCTCTCTTTACAAACAAGCTCTTCCTTATAATGGGGCTGGGGGGGGTAGTGGGGGGGTCGCTGCGTGATAAAAGCAAAGCAGAGCCGGTCTGTCTGCACCGGAGAGCCTCAGCGAGACGCCTTTACCGACAGCAGAGGTTTATTAGCACAGGGCAGTTAGCGGCTGGGTACACTGAGCGCTATAGCTCGGGTGGGCGGGGGGGGGTGGGCTGGGGGGGCTGAGCCAGAGCTGACACAGAGTTTTGGGGAAGAAACTGCAGGCATAATGGGAAAAGAGCATGTGCCAGTGAGGAGGGGGGTGGGGGGGGGGGGAGCCGAATGCCAGCTGAAGTGCCGCTATGACCACGGGTCCCCATGACCTCGCGTGACCCTTGGCAGACCCAGGACAGCTGTCCCCGTCTGGCCGGATATTCAGGCCACAGCCGTCTGGCTCTGAGTCTTCCGGGGATGAGCGGCATTAGCCGGAGAGGGGTGCTGTGATGTTACAGTCCTCCTGCAGTGTAGCCAGCCTGGGGGGGAGGTGAGGGGGTATCAGAGAACTGCAGAACACCCTCCAAACAGGTGCCTCCCCCCTTGCACCAGCTATGACCGAGGTCCAGGCTAGTCCCTGTTCTTTATGACATCACAGGAGGGGTGGGTCTGTAGTCCCACTGCTCCAATCACAAAGCCAAAAAACAAACAGAGAGAGTAGCTCTTCCCTAAGTATGCACGTCGCGTGCGTCTTGTATACGGAGTCCAATAAATTATCATTTCCTCCATTAGGCCTCTCCCTTTAATAGCGGTTCAGATTTATGGGTCTGAAGCCTTCACTTCAATATGCACCTTATTTATAGCAACACACTCACACACACACAATCTCTGATTAACCTCTGTGTGACTGACCCATAATCCCTGGGTGACCCAAGTCATCTTATCCTAATCCTCCATGCGGAGGTCCTGCTGGAACTGGAGATATGGACGCTAGCTAGCTCCATTTCCACATTTCCATTTCCACGCCCTCACCCTCGGAAACTGAAACCGGCGCCGCCCCCTTTTCCGTCACGCAGCCGAGTCAGCCAATCAGCTTCAGGAACGGAAAGCGGCTCGGCTCCGCCCCCTTTTCCCGCTATCACGTTTCTCCCTTCCCGTAGGCGCGCGAGGCTGCCGAAACCGGGAACTGTGGGAAGGCCAGGAGTCATTAGCGAACGTGTCTTTACGACGACTCGTCGAGTTTGGCGGCGGGGGGTTTTTGGCAGGGGGGCCCGTGCCGCGTTTAGCCGCCAGAACGCTGTCGCCGAAACTTCGGGGCCCGCGCTTAAAGTCCATAAAACTTTGTGCGCGGCGCGGAGCTGCCGTGCAGAGAGACGCCGCGCCGTTATAAATCCAGCGCGCGCGCGGAGCGGACGCTTCGAGGGGAACGCCGTTAACGCTAAATCATCCGCTCCTTTTACTCCGCCGTAAACGAGCGCGGTCGCTCCCCCTGTCCCGAACGCCGCGGGAACAGCGCGCCTGCTGGCGCGTCCGCGGGGGCGACGGCCGGGGGAGGGGTCCTTGGCCGCGTTGCGCTCCGCGTCTCCTTAAAGCACCGAGAGAGAGAGAGAGAGAGAGAGAGAGAGAGAGAGAGGACACACAGCATCTGGAAGGAAGAGAGTGTGTCTGGCCCATGTGTGTGTGCGTGTGCACATGTCTGTGTGCGCGCGTGTGTGTGCACGCATGCACGTTTGTGCAGGCGAAGGGCTATGTTTTGGGGTTTCTGACAGTACTGTCTGGTCTCGTCTAGTCGGGTCTGAATTGGACAGGCCCGGTGAAATCTCCAGAATTGATTGGGGATCGGCACGGCACTGGCCTGGTTGGGTAAATCTCTCAATATGTGGCAGTTATGACGTTCAGTCAGCAGGGAAAAGGAGAGCCAGCACGACAGCCACAGCCAACAGGACCGGCTTCTCCGCTCCATTCTGGGGTTTTGATATTTAATCAGCGTGATTAATGATTTGACGTGATATTCTGGAGAAGCCGTGAGCCGCAGCTGTGGGCTGCACACGCATGGTGGGTGAGACTGCGTTACTGTGATCCAGGGTGGGAGTGAGCCAGCATTAGTCTGCATGCAGCTGCTTAGGAAATGAAGACAGTGATCGGCTGGAGAAAAAACAGAAAACGGGACCAACAAAACAATGGAGATGTGTACCCCTGCTTTACCATTCGAATGGCTGAGCCCTTCTTAGACTGTACCCCAAAACCGCACTGCTGAGCACTTCTCAGACCTTATCCCATAACCGCATTTCTGAGCCCTTAACATACTGTACCCCAAAACCACACTTCTGAGCCCTTCTCATACTGTACCCCAAAACCGCACAGTCAAGCTGTTATCATACCATACCCAACAAGACCAGGTCAAAACCTAGTATATGGCTGGACCTCTCCGGCCGACCAGTGGTGTAACTTCATAACTCGGCCGACCAATGGTGTAACTTCATCACTCACTCACTCACTCACTCAGTCAGTCACAGACATTTGCTAGGCTGGCCCGCGTTGCGTCAGAAACAACCTGCTAAGCCCTTCTCATACTGTACCCCAAAACCACACTGCTAGCCTTCTCACTGTACCCCAAAACCACACTGCTGAGCCCTTCTCATACTGTACCCCAAAACCACACTGCTAAGCCCTTCTCATTCTGTACCCCAAAACCACACTGCTGAGCCCTTCTCATTCTGTACGCCAAAACCACACTGCTGAGCCCTTCTCATTCTGTACGCCAAAACCACACTGCTGAGCCCTTCTCATACTGTACCCCAAAACCACACTGCTGAGCCCTTCTCATACTGCACCCCAGGTCCCTCCACTCTGGGATGGGGGTAGAGCAGGGTCATTTTCTTGAACACAGTAATTACAGCACAGCTTCGGCTATCCGGGCTAAATTATGCAGTAGAACACTGGGTGTCTCGGGCCTGCTGGATGTGGACTGAAAGACTCAGCTGTGCTCTGCTCCATGGTCCCCCTCTTTAAACATGGTGGAGAGGCTGGAGCTTAAACTCCCACTGCTGAAGACCTTACACACAGGAACTGCATATATCTGTGTGAGTGTGTGTATGAGTATGTGTGAGTGTGTGTGTGTACATGTGAGTGTGTGAATGTGTGAATGTGAGTGCGAGTGTGTGTATGTGTGTGTGTGTTTTTTTTTGTGGAATGTGTATTGGATGTGATGGTGTGGAGTGTGTGAGTGGTGTGGTGTGTATGTGTGTGTGTAGACTCCTTGAATAGAAGCCCTTGCTCAGGCTCTCCCGCTCTAGAATAACTGCACACATTCCAGCTCCATCACATCACATCATGTAGCACCACACGCTCCACTGATGCACAAACTTACAGAGCGAGAGAGCGAGGGAGGCTGTGTGTGTGTGTGTGTGTGTGTGAGAGAGAGAGAGCACAAGAGAAAGAGAGAGAAAGAGAGAGAGATAGAGAGAGAGAGAGAGAGAGAGAGAGAGAGAGAGAGAGCTTGCATGACCACATTCTCTTCAGAAAGTAAGACACAGGAAACATTGGGTAGCACTGCTATGGAAAAGAGCTTGTTTTATTTATGTGAGCCAAGATAGCCAATACCGTTGTAACTTGGCCTCATTTTGATATCAATATTTTTAAACCACATGCCAAGATTTTGCAAGTTTTCATTAATGACTCAGACAATGCTTTGTATATGTGAGTAACTTATCATTGTATGTTGAAAACGTTTTTGTTGAGATATCATTTCTTTATGTACTGTGTTTGTTATAAGTAATATACTGTACCTTTATGAACCATAAGATAATTAACTTCAAAGAAAGATATGCATACTCACACATGTATGCAAACACACATACATTCTAGCTCAAAGAAACACATAGGTGTGTAGTCATTATTCCTTAATTTGTCATATTTTTAAAAGGATTACAGTAAGTGTTTCTAATGGGTTACTGAATACGTGATAGACCTACTAATTGTTTGTATGTCTGTAGATGAAGTCTAAGCCTAGCTAACATTAATTTAGAAATTTGGAGTTTGCAAAGCAGTTACAGTAGCATAGTTAAAAAGTAGTTAACACGGGAAACATCACAGCGTTCAATTTGACCGTTGTCCCTTTAAGAATGATGTCATTAAATCCATACGGCTCCCCCTTCATGACTTGTCCTAAAAATATGTATTGAACATTCTGATATAATTTGAATATCAATATTGCATAAGGAAATAAAGTTATAAACGCTTACCTAAATGGCCATGAACGGTCAAATTGACTGTCATTCATCTTGCCTGTATGATTGATCATTTTGATTGATACGTGTAACGTTGGCGTGAAATGACTTCAATAGTACCAAGGCACCAGGCCATTATAAAAATGTTTTGTTTTAACGAGGGTATAATCATAATCCGAATGAAACACATCCCTAGCCATGAAATGATATTATGTGGGGTCTGCAAGTTAAATGATCGATTTCAGAAATATTAGTTTCCCCCCAAAGATTATACAGCTGCAAAGGCAAAGTCCAATGGGGAGAAGTATTGATTGTGGGACAGGAGCATTTGCGATGACAAAATAGGCAGGAAAGAAGAAACGCAAAACAACCCAAGTTTGGGGCTTTATTGTGTGGACGTGTGAAGTCGTATCTGAAGTCTGTGTGTTTACATGAGGACAGAAGTTAATGTTCTTAAGGGCAGAGAGTCTGTGGTCATTGTAGTTTTTTTTCCAAGGAAAACCTGAAAAGTTCCAAACTCTTGGTGTAGTATAAGTATGGGGCATGCCCTGACAAGCTGGAACTTACAAAACTGCCATCCCATCCCTACAGACTACTAATAAAAACAACTGACAGATGAATGCCACAGATATATCTCAGTTTCTGTTCACAGATGATCATTCTGAACAAAATAGGCAGGTGAACCACCTGCCAAAATAATAGAGGACAACTGTATTACTGTTACGTTAGTTTGTCTTTAAAACAGCCAGATATTTCACTGAATGGGTTTAATAGTTTTAGCGGCAATGTAAATCCTACCGATAAACCACAGTTCAAGAGTGATCGTTTTTTAAGATAACTTAGGGAAACGTCTTCAGCGATATAGCTCAGTTGTATGACCCCAAAATAGTGTTAGAATGGAACCAGGATTTATCAGCTAAAAATTAAATTGCTGTTTTCAGTAAAACTCAGAAACAATTCTGTTAGCCAAGTTAAATAGCAAGCTGTATTTCCCATTGATATGGCAGTGCTACTCTCAGTGAAAAAAGCAACTTAAAACTGGAAGAACCTGACACAGATGTTTACCAGGGAGAAGAAGGCCTATAGCTATGGCACAAGAGCAATTTCTGACGGTGTTTTTTAATAATACAGAAAGCCATGTCAAGCAAGGACAGCGATAGTGTTTATCCACTTCTGCAATAAATATTCAAACCAAATCACAATGCAGCTCCGATATCTTCCATTAGCAATCGACTGTGCAAGAATTGTTAAAAGGACAGATTTTAGAAGTATTTATTTTTTTTAAAAACTGCACTAGAAGGTTTTAAGTAAGAACGTCACAACCTTTTACATGCCTTATCCTTAAATGTTGCTGCTTTTGTTCACACTGGAGCGATGTCAGAAAATTTCCATAAATCTGACTAAGTACAGACAAGAAAAATTGGATGAACATCTTTTTTTTTTTTTTAAATATGTTTTTTGGGTTTTTCCTTTATTTGACAGAACAGTGTAGAGAGACAGGAAGAATTAGGAGGGGAGAGAGGGAGAGACATGCGACAGCGGTCGACGGTCGGATTCGAACCGCCGACGTCGTGGCTCGCACGGCGCATGTGGTGGTTAGCGCTCTACGGGCTGCACTACTAGAGGCCCCCTGAATGAACATCTTAAATGGAAAATCAACTCCAGCTTTGTTCACACAGACACCTGGCGGGAAATTTAAGGCTAAACACGCGTGTGTCTGCAAGCCGGGGCTTCATATTCGCGCGTTTGATTTTAGACACGGGTGCGCTCACTAACAAAACAGAGTCAGCGTGATTGACAAACTGGTGACCAATCAAATTTCCCTGGGGGCAAGTGCCACCATAGCCCCCGGACAGCCCCTATGTGTGTGTGTGTGTGTGTATGTGTATGTGCGAGAGAGAAACAGAGAAAGAGAGGGAGGGGGGGGGGAGAGAGAGAGAGAGACTGTGAGAAAAAGCATGCTTCTGCATATGTTTGCATCTCTGAAAGAACGCTGGCAGCCTCAGACTTCGAACAACACAGCTCAGTACACTTCAAGAGAAAAGCACACAAGGGCACCGCACCACCGCAGACCAGAGGAAAGGAGCTCTGCTCGGCCCTGTGCTTCACACCCAAAACCACAGCCACTTCCACTGCCTCTCCCTCTTCCCTCTCTAAAATAATGTCTCTCTAACTCTCACAACACCTGTAAATCTAATTCAGGCTATGGTATTTTATGGTTTTAGCTCACATTTCCATGGTTTTAGGTTTCTCTTCTTATGTCATGACGTGGACACAGTCTGTATGTATTCAGGATTAGTATTTTGGTACGTAGTTAGCATAGCGACCTCACAGCGGTCCGTTAGAGGCCTTACATACACTTGCTGGCCTGGAAATGTTGTTAGCCAGACCTGGCACTGCTGTTCCTATTAATCAGGTGAATGCACTTACATTGTTTGACCCCAGGAAGAACATCTGCTAAATGAATGTAATGTTATAGCTGTCTGTCGCTCTCGCTCGCACACACAGCCACACACATGCACACATAAACACACACACACACTCACACATAAACACACACACACACTAGTCACAGCACCTCCTTAACACCCTCAAAGCCGGAGAAGGACGTGGTTGGGGGCTAAAGGCCAGGGACGGGGAGACGTGGGGCTTCCCAAACTTTCCGGCGCCCTAGCCCATTTCAGTGATGAACATATTTTCTGGATGCCAACTCTCATGGAAACGCAGGTACGCCAGCCAGCACGGTGCTAGGCCAAAAATCTGTGGGAGCGTTTTCTTTTTCAAAAACACACTCGGGAACCATCTACGCACCTTCTGCAGATCACCTCACATGACTAACCACCGTTTTTTTCCAGGGAGGGGAGCAGGGGCCGTTTTAATTGACGGTGTCAAATATCTAGTTTATAGATTATTGCCTTTGAGAAACAGACAATGTAAATTTGATCATAGTCCAGGCAGTGTTGATTGAGTATCTTGCTCTGTTTGACCAAAGGGATGCTCTCCCTCTCTCTCTCTCTCTCTCTCTCTCTCTACCCTTGCTCTCCCTTCTCCAAACATCAATGGAAATGTCCCTGGGGGCAATTAAGAGTCATGCAAATGCATACAAACCTGGGGTGTGTCCTGGAATTCTCTCTCCTATGAAAGTTTTATTACTTTATTATTTACTTTATTTTATTACTTTATTACCTTATTCCTGGAGAAAACACAGGAACACGCAAACTACTGGGGACCAGAGACCCAGCATGACCGCAGAATGCCACAAGGACCACAGTACTTTCTGATTTTAAATGCAATCTGTGACATTTATAGGAAATCATTGATTGGAAATCTTAATGTCTATATAGATAATGGTTCTTGAGGCCGATGGATCAATGTTTTTTAGAAGCAGTTCCAGTTTTAAGCAGAAACCAACGTGGTGCGTTACATGGAAAATATTTCGCCTGAAGGTAGAGATTACTACTGGCTGGAAAAAAATTATTTGTCTACAAACACCTCTGTTGTTATAAGCAAAAGTAAATATTTTTTGAGGTATTGAATAGCTGAGCTGGATTACCTTCTAACATATTCACGTTTGTATCGGGAAAACCATGAATCTTTTGATGATCATATCACAGTGCTGCTTACCCCTGCTTCCAACAACAAAAGGCAACTTTAAGTAAAAAGAGAAGCCAGTCCTCATCTGACCCTTTCCCACACCTCATCAGGGTGTCCCCTCTCTGCTACATGAAATGTGGGCCCCCCTTTTATTGGCTGACAATTTTTAACGTCAGCCAGTTAACATCCGTTGCTGTGGACATCCGGGGGCTGACATCTGCAGTTGCCATCCGGGGAATCTGAACCTTCTATCTGGCCTGGTGTTTCTTGGTGTTTTGAGTGTGCGCAGGATCTTGATTGTACAGCTAATCAGGCATTTTTACATTTTTACGTTTTTATTTAATCCTTCATTTAACCAGGGAAGGTCCGACATAGCTCAGGAGGTAAGACCGATTGTCTGGCATCGAGGTTGCGGTCAAACCGCCCTGGGCATGTAAGTGTCCTTGAGCAAGACACCTAACCTACTGCTCTGCGAATGAGAGGATCATTTAAAGCGCTTGGATAAGCTATATCAGTCCATTTACCATTTACCATCCACTGAGGAAATGTTTCAAGGACGCCCTGGGAGGAACAGTTGCAAGAGGAGAGTCAGAGAGAGAGAACAGGGGTAAAGCAGTTGGTTGGGTTAAGGGGCTTGAACCCGCAACTCCACAGCTGCCAGTCGAACACCCTTCCACTAGACTACCCTGCCTGCCTACCCAAAGACCTTTTTTTTTGAATATTCAGCAGTCTTATATTTTTTAAACTTTGGTCTTGGTTGCTTGGGATTATCTTGGGAGAAACACGCTGTGGTTTGGTATTTTCCTTCATTCCTTTCTTTTGTGACTGTAACCCGTCCATGTGTGTGACACTCATCGTTTAAAGTACCTAAGTCTTCTGATTAGACAATGAATATTTTGTTGTGACTTAAATCTCTTCATTTTAATCTGGTTGTGAGTGGTACATTTTGATAAAGGTTTCTCTGCCTATCAACCAATTTGGCGATTTCACTGATAACTGATATCTATGAGAATAATTACCTAATTTAATTAAATATATTTTATACGTCGGACGCGTGAGAGATTTAACTGCGGGTGCACTTGTGTTCGGTATTCAGAGTGCCAAACGGTAAACGAGGGTGCGAGCCGTTAAAACTGCGAAATTCGGAACACAAACGCGTTTCACTCGATCCTCACTTCCCCCGAACAGCGATCTGGCGGGCCCAGGAGGCCTCGCGTCACGCCGCTGACCTTTCTCCGACAGGCGCGCGCGCCTCCTCCCACTCGTGTCTGTGCGAACACAATTAGGCCCGGGCTAATGAGCAGCCTGCGCGGACCAAGCGCTACAAGGCCCCGCTTCCGTTTAGCATTTCAATTTTCTTAAAGGCTACATTTGCATCTTTAATATAAATGATATGCCTAATTAAAATGCAGATGGCTGCTCCATTAGCATTTGTCGGGAGGAAAAAAAAAAAAGAAAAAAAAAAAAGAAATCAAAACCATTTTCCTTCCAAATACGAAGATGAACTCACATTTTAATTTGCGTGCCTAATTCCATTAAGAGCTGTACAGACGCACGGAAAAGGTGCAAATGACCAACCGCAGCCATAAAATATGAGATTCAGGATCACTGGACTATAAAGGGATTCTCGGGCATTAAAGCAATGTAAAAAATCAGAAGCTTATCTCATCAGAGCCTCCTCTCATCTGAAACCCGATTAGCTTTTCATCGCTTAACACCAAGCGATCATATTACCACGCCTCAGTCCTGTACAAAATAAATCACCGGTGGGGACGAGGTCAAAGGGCACCCCATGGATTAGGCTGCTTACCTCACATGCACAGGCGTGGTGAAAACCGTGAGATGAATACGTACTGACCGTTACCCAACTGCAGGGTGAGGAGGAAGGCTGCTGAGCACCGACCGAGCAGGCAAACCCTCTGATTGGCCATTCTTAGCGCATACATTATCTCAGTTTAGAGCACGGTTGTTCCCAGGGCTGGGAGGTGCTTCACAGTGTGGGAGGGGACTCATATAGGGGGAGGAGCCTTTCAGAGTGGAAGGGGACTCTCAGGAGTGAAGACGTGAAGTTGAATGTTTGGAAGTGTTTTGCATGGTGGGAGGTGCATACAAACAGGGGGAGGAGCTTCCAAAACTGGGAGGGCAGCAAGAGAGAGAGAATAGACAGTATTCAGTCTCCAGGCTAAAAAAGATAAACAATGCACATACACCAGAGGAGCTACTTTTCAATATCTCAATGCACACCATCGCACATCACTAATAACTGTACTATTAACCTCCCCTCTACAATGCAATCTGTCTGTGCCTCAGTCATTTAATTAAATTTGTCTTTTTCCCCCCTAAGTTTCCCACAGTGAGATTTCTCCGGAGGGACGGGCTTCTGTGTGGGGAGGCAGAGTAAACAGGCGAGCAGCTCCATAGTTACAGGGCCCTTTCCTCGGGCCCGGGGGGGGGGGGGGGGCAGCTAAGTACTGACACAACAAGTCCCGCCGGAAACGGGAATAAAACAAGGGAGTCTATTAAACGTGTACACACACACACAACCACACACACAAAGACACAGACACGTGCATGCATGCACGCACACACACACACACACAACCACACACACAAAGACACAGACACGTGTATGCATGCACACGCACACACACACACAGCCGCACACATGCGCACAGACACACATACGCACCAAGTTGGGGGGGGGGGGGGGTATGGGCTGCGTGGGAACAGAGGGGGCCGGGTCAGGCAGACTGGGGAATGGTGGGGTGGGGCCTTCCCCCAGAGCCTGGACCATACAAAGCAGCTGGAGAAAGCATTTACCAAGACCCCACACAGAGCAAAACTAAAGCACAGCTACAACAGCAAGTACAGCTACAGTCATAGATTACAGCCATAGCTATAGCAACAACAACTACAGCTACAGCTACAACAACAACTAAAGCTACAACTACGACCACACCAACAGTACAGCTAAAACTGCAACTACAGCTACAGTGACAACTACTACTACAGCTACAACTATATCAACAGCAAGAACTACAGCTACAGCTCAACTACAGCTACAAGTATGTATCTGGTGTGCCACGCTAGGACAGCGGCCCTGGCGGGAGATAGACCATCTGGGAACAGACTAAATCAGCACTGGATTTCCACTACAGATAACAGTAGCCTGCCTGATCCTCACTTTACCATTCACCCCCAACAATACAAACACACCAAGGGACTGTCAGCATATAGACACGCTGAGTGTAAGTCAACATATAGACACGCCAAGGGAGTGACAACATATAAGCACACCAATGGTCTGTCAATATGCTTATACACATGCACATGCACAGGTACTCACACAAGACCATACCAATGCACACAAATGCACCTGAGCACATGTACACAGAAAATGTACACACGTAAACGCATATACACACGAATAGCCTGTCTTCATACCCGGCAGGCGATTCCACCGAACCCCCATCATCGTGTTATTGTCCCTTCTCCTTAATCTCCGCTCGAGGCAAACTAGAAAACACACACCTCGTCTGACTCCCAAAAACTCTTAAACCAATAAGGGCCCTCTAAAGCTGGCAGCCGCCTGAGCGTTTAATGAAACATTCTCACCAGCTCTCACCGTCCTGCCCGCACGTCACCAGAGCTCAGCTGCGTAACGTCGCGTCAAGGCACACGAGCGAAATTCTGAGGAGGCTGCCGTTGTTCCCTAGGGGTCTCCAGGGGGGCCTCTCCGCTCGGGGTGTGCTTAAAATTTCATAATTCCGAATTTAAAAAGGAAACGCGCCCCTCGCTGATCCGTGCGCTCTCCGCGCGATTCCCACAACTTCGGGAATCCCGAACCGTTCCGGAGTGTAGCACAGTGGGTAAGGAACTGGGCTTGTAACCGAAAGGTCGCAGGTTCGATTCCCAGGTAAAGACACTGCCGTTGTACCCTTGAGCAAGGTACTTAACCGGAATTGCTTCAGTAAATGTTATGTTATGTAAAAGTTGTGTAAGTCGCTCTGGATAAGAGCATCTGCTAAATGCCTGTAATGAAATGTTCCGCCGGCGACGAGGTTCGAACTGCTGCAAAACGCCGTGGGAGCGCGGTCGCTTAGCAGACGCTCGCTTCCAGAAAGGCTCGCGGCGTCTGAGATCATGACTGCCTCCACCTGCGTAATATGAGCAACAGTGCCAGACCTGGCCATCAACCAGCGAGCGTAAATACAGCGTCGCCAAAGGCCGACGGAACCACGACGCAAACTGTCAAACGTACAGACCGCACCGCTGACAGTACGTTAAAAACAACCACCACGGTCTGAGCCGCGAGCTGGGTCTGCCGGGGTTTGCCCTCTTTCTGTGACTCGTGTTAGATTCCACTTCACAAACCCTAGTGTGGGGAGTAAATATGAACGATCCAATCACTGAAGCCACCAGACTGCGCGTTTGCATTCGACTGTGAGTCAAAGACAGGGCCTGAGTCCAGGCCTGGAGTCTGAGTTGTGAGTCAGACATGCTGAATGAGTCCAGGCCTGGAGTCTGAGTTGTGAGTCAGACATGCTGAATGAGTCCAGGCCTGGAGTCTGAGTTGTGAGTCAGACATGCTGAATGAGTCCAGGCCTGGATTCTGAGTTGTGAGTCAGACATGCTGAATGAGTCCAGGCCTGGATTCTGAGTTGTGAGTCAGACATGCTGAATGAGTCCAGGCCTGGAGTCTGAGTTGTGAGTCAGACATGCTGAATGAGTCCAGGCCTGGATTCTGAGTTGTGAGTCAGACGTGTTGAATGAGTCCAGGCCTGGAGTCTGAGTTGTGAGTCAGACATGCTGAATGAGTCCAGGCCTGGATTCTGAGTTGTGAGTCAGACGTGTTGAATGAGTCCAGGCCTGGATTCTGAGTTGTGAGTCAGACGTGTTGAATGAGTCCAGGCCTGGATTCTGAGTTGTGAATCAGACATGCTGAATGAGTCCAGCCCTGGATTCTGAGTTGTGAATCAGACATGCTGAATGAGTCCAGGCCTGGATTCTGAGTTGTGAGTCAGACGTGCTGAATGAGTCCAGGCCTGGATTCTGAGTTGTGAGTCAGACGTGTTGAATGAGTCCAGCCTGGATTCTGAGTTGTGAATCAGACATGTGAATGAGTCCAGGCCTGGATTCTGAGTTGTGAGTCAGACTGTGAATGAGTCCAGGCCTGGATTCTGAGTTGTGAGTCAGACGTGTTGAATGAGTCCAGGCCTGGAGTCTGAGTTGTGAGTCAGACGTGTTGAATGAGTCCAGGCCTGGATTCTGAGTTGTGAGTCAGACATGCTGAATGAGTCCAGGCCTGGATTCTGAGTTGTGAGTCAGACGTGTTGAATGAGTCCAGGCCTGGATTCTGAGTCGAGAGTCAGACGTGTTGAATGAGTCCAGGCCAGTGCCCCCTGTGCTTGTAGCTGCCAGACCTACACTACCTTCTATATCTGTACCAGAGATCCTGCAAAATGTTTTTATTTTATTTTATTTGTCATACAGCAGTAGAACAGACCCCTGGGAACATACATTTCATTTAAAACGTTGAAATGCATTGCTGTTAAGATACAAAACAGCATCAGCAAAAAGAATTGAAACTAAAGTATATTCACTGTGAAGTGAAAACCAAGGGTCAGACATGAATCATTTCAACTTGACTCTGGGGGTCACCAATCTTCAACTGGAGGTTTGTTTGAGAGTTTGACAAAGCAGGGCAGGGGTGAGTTTTTGTACCTCTCTAACAAAGCCAACACAAACTGCCAAATGAAATCACAGTGCATTAGTTTGGCTGACGCACTGATCCGGAGTGACTTACACAGATTAAACACAGGTTCAAATAGTCCTTTTACATTTCACTGAAGAAATTCTGATTAAGCACTAAGACTGAGGGGTGTAACAGCAGTGCTCCGAGCTGGGAATAAAACCCGCAACCTCTCAGGTACAAGCCCAGTTCCCTGCCCTCTACACAACCCCGCCGCCCCGCCAGCAGCCGCGGCGGCTCAGAGCGGGACCCGCCACGCCGGCGCACGGCAGGAAGTCCACGCGCGGCGGCAGGGAGGAAGCGAAAGCGGAGGGCTGGCGGCGGATGGAGCCGCCCGCGCCGGATCGACCGCATTCCAGGGGCCGGGAGGGCGGGAGCGGGGGAACGGGGCGACGCTGGCGAGCGTTGGTACGCCAAACACGCCGCGAGGATGCACGGTTAGCACGCTTCAGGCTCCGCAAGCGGGTGTATCACGGCCGATCAACCGCACAAGCCAGGGGTTTGTCAGCCGCTAAACGACGTACATGAGAGGCAGCAGCGGGGTCAGAAGGTGGAGAGATGACTGGTGTCGTCGCTAGCAAAGGGCCGGGGCGTGTTCAGCAATGAGCTAGGGGCATATTCAGCAATGAGCTAGGGGTGTACTCAGTACAGGGCCGGGGGTGCGTTCAGTACAGGGCCGGGGGTGCGTAACTGTGGGGAAGGCACAGCCAGCCAGAGGTCACAGCCGTGGCGGTGCGTTACCACTACATTCAGAACGACTCCAGGAAACTTCCTGTTTGACGAGTAGACGTGTCGAACTAGAGCGAAGCAGGCCTGCCTGAAGCAGGGCACGAGGAAACAGTATAATTATGACACGGCACCGAAACGCCCATGATCTGCAAGGGATGAGCCCTATCAAGTTTAACTGCGCAGCTAAACTTTACTGTGTAAGAAGCACATCGTTTGGTCTGAGGCAAAGCTGTGCGTGTGTGTCTTAGAGACCCTACTGTGTGGCTGAGTGTGTACATGTCTTAGGACAATGGTGTCCCAGCACCACTCAGGCAGGGGCCCAACATCTCCCCCCCCCCCCCCCGGGGTGGTTTAATAGAAGCGCACCTCGATGAAGAGTACACAGTGCGCTTACACCCACAGTGTCAGTTACACCCACAGCCTCAGTTACACCATGAAAAACAAAAAAATTTGGGATTTCGTTACATGCTCGGACATGTGGTCCAGAGGTCCAGAAGGGGGGGGGGGGGTACAGAGCAGACTTTCCTTCCACCAGCGGTCATTTTTGTTCCACCAGTGAGAAGAAATACCTGACCCCTGACCCCTGACCTCACACCCCTGACTCCTCCCGCAGGGCCGGAGCAGTCAAGGCCCCCGATTTACAGATGGTGAGCTAATCACTTCCAGAGCGAGCTGCTCCACACACCCGCCCCCGCCCCCACCCCTGCCCCCGCCCCCACCCCCACCCCAGGGGCAGGAGAACACTTCAAAGCTGGGCTGTGAAATCAGGCAGCTGGTTATCAGTCCATTCACAGAAACAGAACTGTGATGTGCTCCTCTCTCTCTCTCTCTCTCTGTCTCTCTCTCTCTACCTCCCTCTCTCTCCCTCTCTCTCCCTCTCTCTCCCTCTCTCTCTCTCTCTCTCCCTGTCCGAGTTAGAGACGAAGAGAGAAAAACAGAGTGAGAAGAGAGAGGGAGATCACAGTATGAGAATGAATGAAAGCATCGCTCATTGACTTGTTCTTTGAGTAATCTGACGAGTCGGCATATCGGTAATCTTCATATTATAACCTGTTACGGGGAACGGTGACCTTTTTCAGAAAAACAAGAGTCGTATTTACACTGCTACTCCCCCAGCAGAACTGGAAGCCAACTCAATTTCAAATGAGTCAATTCAGGAAATGAATAATCACTTAATACGCGTAGTGTTCGTCTGATGTCATTTCCTGGGCTGTGTACAAGCCTGCTCTCCAAACTTAAGTGCGGTCAGGTTGACCGTGGACCCCGGCATTCACTGAGCTCCACAGACCTGGCCGGGTTATGGCCTGTGCGGAAATACGACCGGAGAAGGAGGCTCTTCGGTCCCGGTGAGATTAACTAACCGTGCTCGCTGTCCAGCGCGGTCAGGCACTTAGGACCGGGGGGGCGGGCTCAATCCGGTCACCGTGGTTACCGGTCCTGCCACCCGCTGCCCCGTGCTTCCTGACGACCCTGCAGCTGGGGTGTCAAACTCACGGCGGGAAGCTGGGCGCGCTGGCTTTTATTCCAAACAATTACTCCCAGCTTAATTGAGCCAATTAGCGCATTAGCCACGTAAAGCTACACGGATGCAGCCCCTCAAAGCGCACTGCTGGAGTCAAGCGCAAGTACTCTGCGGTGCAAAAAAACAAAAAACAAAAAGCCAAATGAGGTAAAGGATTAGGACAATTACTAAATTATGAGCAGGAGTTTGAGCAGATTCAAAGCCATGCGAGTACTCTCTCACACGCACATGCAAGCACACACACACACTCACACACTCATCCACACTCACTCTCTCTCGCACGTGCGCACACATTCTCTCATGTACGCACATACACCTTCCCACACATACACACTCCACACACACTCTGTGCACTGCACACACTCTCTCTTGCGCACACTCCCTCTCACACACTCTCTCTTGCACAAACACAGGGAATCGAGCAAGTTTGACATCCCTACCCCGTAGCAAGAAAAAAAAACAAGAAAAACCGCCAAAATAAAAGCTAAAAAAAGCACTCGCTCGAAAGCGCTATCGAGGTCGTGAGTCACAGCGAACCAGCCCGCAGCTAGGACACAAACAGACGAGAACACTTTCCGTCCCACAATGCACTGGGCTACGCGGCCTCGTCGCGCCCTGTGCCGCTGTCTGCAGCCGACCCACCGAGGCCCGCGCAGCTCTCTGACACGCCTGCCAAGCCAAAGCGTGCCAGCAACAATTAATCTGCAGTCTCTGCCATACCTGTGACACCAGGTACCGGCCGCTCGTGCCAGCACAAGAGAACAGGGCCGACTTCAGGGCAACCCAGCCCATTACTGAACAGAGGAGGAGGAGGACCAGTAGCAGTAGTAATTACTTATATTGATGGCGCTGTTGTTAATAATAATAATAATAATAATAGCGGCTATTTCTTTACTTCTTCTGCAGGTGCAGAAACACTAATGAAATCAAAGTCCCACGCCAGGATGAAGAAATGTGTCCGTGGCAACAGCTGCAGTTACGGATGAAGCAGGTGGATTCAAACCCTGACAGCAGGGGGCAGCACGGAGGAAGGCCCCACCCATGAGGCTGTTGGCAGTCATACGATAATAGTTTATTGTCGTTGTGGGTTTTTTCATTTAGCCCTAGCGAAAATTACCTTTCGTGGAAGAAATGCGAATTAGGGCCCCAAGCGAAGCCTTTTAAATCATCTCAGATAGATGGGGAAGAGAAGGAAATGGAAGGAGAGGGTAAAAGAAGAGAGAGATAGAGGGGGGGGGAAGAGCGCAGGTGTAAAGATTTCCTCCAGCGTGTGTGGCGAGCTGTGGAATAAGCATTTCACCCGGCGGACAGATCAATACGCTCGCTCAAGGCCTTTAATGGGGTATTAACGATGAGATTATTTCCTCCTTTTTCACC
This sequence comes from Anguilla rostrata, assembly GCF_018555375.3. Classification (NCBI taxonomy): domain Eukaryota; kingdom Metazoa; phylum Chordata; class Actinopteri; order Anguilliformes; family Anguillidae; genus Anguilla; species Anguilla rostrata. The sequence goes on along the minus strand of NC_057943.1, from coordinate 33,030,738 downwards.
GTGTTAAACAGAACCGCTGGAGGGGGCTCACTGGACCCGCATGGGAGCGGAGGTCTGGGGCGAACCCCCCAAAAGGAAGACAAGCGTGCTAACGCTGGGGGGGGGGGCGGGGCCAGCGTGGCGTGGGCGGTACCTACGCGGCCCCCACTTCCCGCCGCGCTGTCGGCTTCGCAGGCGGCCGTCTGCCTCGAGCCCCGCCCCCTGACCCGCATCAGCCTGACGGACAGCCGAGACAGGGGCCCTGCGGATTATTTAAAGGACCTGTGGTGAGCACAGTGGAAGGCTAGGGCCTATCACGATCGCCCATTTTAACTCTTCATTTCAGACCACAGTTAACCAGAAAACAACCGTACAACAAACTTCTTAAAGGTCAGGGACATCTCAGACCTTCTAACTACTCAAAGCCAATGTCCACGCACGCCAGTTCTCACACAGCTAGTAAAATTGATCGATTAGCCAGTTTCCACAGGTACGTCACGCAAGCTCACACACGAAAACGTAACGCAAGAAACCGCCAAAACGCTGAGCGCCGTACACACTCCGCGCCGTAAAGCGGGCGGGAGAGCGAGCGGCTGTTTCCTCTGACACGCTGAGAGGGGGGCGGGAGGAGAGCAGGGTGGGGCGGGAGGTTTATGTTTGTTACTAAAAACAGGGAGCGTGTGAATGAGTGCGTAGGCCCGCACGCGGCCGCTCACAGAGCAGAGGGGGCGGCGGCGCTGCGCTTGTTAGCGATGCCGCCCATGTGCGGTTAAGCCCAGCACAAACGCATTTGGCATGGGGGGGGGGGGGGGGGGGGGAAGATAAGTCAATGTTGGCCTGTCTGAAACTGTTCTGCTCTGCGATCTGTCTCCTTCCAGACCGGCTGCACACGGAACAGCGCAGTGACCGGCGGCGACAGCTAAAACAGATTTCCCCTGCCTTACGCTGACGGGGTGAGGAAGCAACCGAAGAGGGGAGGGCCTTAGACAGACGCTGAAAGCCCGCCTGAGCACCTCCGCAGGGAAACACCAACAGCACCTGACCGCCCCGTCGAGCCGCTCCTCATAAGGCGCTCCTCAGATTAGGTTCCGCTCGCGGAAAGTGCCGAGCCGGGCCTTAGTGAGGTCAGAGGTCAAAGGCCAAACGCTAAACCCAGGAATGGATCCCTGCGATTGGTCCTTTCGTGGTCACGTGACCTTGTCGATGCCCTTGTTCAGGGTGGCGCCCGGGTGGCTCTGGAGCCCTAATGGCGGCTCAGCGCAGTCGCAGTCGCCATTAGAGCTGCTCGGCGGGGGCCGGTGCCTGGAGGAAACTCCCCGGCGGTCGGCTCAGCGGGCCAAGAGAAACAGCGGCCTGGCAGATAAGTCACCTTTCTGAAAACACTGTAGAGAGGAGACGGGCTCTGGCTTCAACCCAGCGCTATAAATATGATGGGGGGAGAGAGAGAGAGCGCAGGAGAGAGAAAGTGAGAGAGAATGCTAGACAGAGGAAGAAAAAGTGTGAGAGAAAGTGGAAGATAGACGGCACACCAGAGAGAGGAGGCTCGAGGGAGAGAGGTCTGCAGAGCATCATAGGGAAACACGCACAGAGGGGGAGAGGGGGAGAGAGGGAGAGAGAGAGAGAGAGCAGGCACCCACTGCTCCAAGCCAAACTGCTCTCAGCAGACATGTCCATCTCCTGTGTGAGCAGTATATCCAACATACACACACTCAAACACATACGCACACACACACACAAACACAAATACACACACAAACACACTCAGACAGAAACACTCGTTCAATCTCACACACACACACACACACAAAAACACATTCACAAACAAACACAAGCACACACACAGACAGGAACACTCGCTCGAACACACGCGCACATACACACTCACTCAGAAAGACACAAACAGATACCCACACTCGCTCAGATGGACACACACACACACGCCAGACCCAAACTCCCCCTCCCCCCACAGCACATGAGCACCCCCAGTGCCCCACGGGAATCCAGACGCCCCGTCCAAACAGCAGTGCAATCCCACAATGCCTCCAGCCTGACCGTCACACCGGCTACAGCCAATCAGAGAGCCACTCTCCGCCACCCCAATAACCATGAATTGCACTGTACAGAGCATGAAACTACTGCATGAGTCAAGGGACAGGAATTGCCATTACAGTTACAGCACACAAGCCTCCTTTAATGTACTGACAACAGACCAGGGGTAAAGAGCAGGTCTCTACCTTCACTGGCTTCTGTGACCCCCCCCCCCTGCCCATTTTAGCTCAGTCCCCTTTAAGAACTGTGAAGCAGCAGACAAAAATAACATTCAAATGTTTATTTGCAGGCATTCTACAGAGCAGGAACCCTCCTAACAAAAAACCATTCCCACACCCCCTCCTTTGGCTGCACCTCCACAGGCAGTTAAGGGAGCATGTTGGGTAAGAGTGTGTGTGTGTGTGTGTGTGTGTGCGTGTGAGTTCGCGCAGGTGAGAAAGAGCGAGAAGTAAAACCAGTCCTCCAGGTTTAAAAAAAACAAAAAAACTACAAAACACTGCTGTCTGAACTTAAATGAAAATGTTGGATCGGAGGCTTTTCTCCTCGTTTTCAGGTTATAGACTCGACAAAAGCGGTGAAACCTGATATTGTTAATAAGATACAGAGACACAAAACTGAAGAATACTGTTTCTGGAGTGCTTTATATTCTATGCAGTGGCTGCTTAAACTTTTAAATAAATGTCAATGACTCGCCGGCATGAGCCGGAAAACAAAACACAATTAGGAGGCCGTGACTTGACCAGGGGGTGCAATCTGCGCTAATTAAGAGCAGCGGAACTGGCCGAGACACGTGCGCCGACTGGGGGGAGGCCGGGGCGCGCAGAGAAAACGGAAATGCCAGAGAATAAATGTGTCTGGCAGGTTGAAAACATCTGCCAATCTGGCGAGGTTCGAAGAAACTGGTCAAACGCTACCTCCAACTTACTCGCGACACACACACGGCTGCGCGCAAACCGCAAAAAAAAAATTTTTTTAATTTTTTTTTTTTTTAAAACGCTTAAATAAATGTGCAGACCAGCTCAGAACTGGCGCGCAGCTCTTCTCTAACAGTGTTCATGTACACCATAGGTATTCCAGGCACGTAGAAGATCGGCTATTTAAGGATTTATTTATTCTTATTATTTTATTTTCCATTACAAAAAAACATTAAACAATTTTAAGGTTGTGCAATCAGTTAAGTGTAAGGGGGCAAGTACTTGTTTACATAACTTATATGGGTGTTTGATAACTTTTTTCAATAAATAAATAAATTCAATCATATTTTAAAATGTGTTTTGTTTACTCAGTTTCCCTTTGTGTAATACTACATTAGCCCAAAGATCAGAAACCATTCACTGTGACAAATACGCAATAACAGACGAAATCAGGAAGGGGGCAAATACTTTTTCACAGCACTGTATGTCAAAAGTTGAACCGAAGGTTGCCAGACTGGGAGAAAGTTCTCCAGAAGTATTTCGAGTATTCCTCCAACGTGCAAATAGTCATGCAAGTCAATAACAGATGGGGGATTTCATGAGGAATGAGATAAGTCTTTATTGGAGCCAACTGAAAAAGGAGGGCTGTGAAGGAATATTCTCGCATTTATTTTATTTTATTTAATCGCAGGAATGTCGCAATCTTGCCAATATCACAATCTGAAATCGTGGCCACTTATTCAAGTATTATGCAAACTAAGCCAAAAGCGTTAGAAATGTATTGGCATCCACTGCCAGGCAGGCCAGATTTGTGACAAAAAGGAGAGCGGGCCAGACATTCCCAAATATTTAAAGAGGGGTGTGGAGGCACGGTGCCGTCAGCTGAATGAACATGACGTTCGGTCCGACACAGCGCACAAACTCCCAACAATGCGAGCTTGACTTCATGAAAAGCCTATTTAAACCTCGTGCTGTGAGCTCCGTGTCTGGAATTCCACTGGTGGACGGTCTGCGTTTCCTGCATGAATACTCTTTATTGTGACACCTGGAAGAGGAATTTGTCAGCACCGGCGATGCCACTTCGCTCGCGCTCGCGCTCGCGCTCCCACTCCCATAAACACACACGCGCGCAGTGGAGAGACTGTGACTCGCAGTGAATTAATACGCTCACCTTTACGTGTGTGGCATTGAGATCCTCAGCTAAAACAGTGTTGTGGTATCATTACCGTCAATCCGTGCCGTCTCACTGAAGCCTGCGCAGCTACGAAATTGCTTACCGAAAGTCGGGGAGGTCAAAGCGATACGTCATCCTACAACTACTAGTACCCTATTATTATTATTATTATTATTATTATTACAGTAATAAAAGTATTCAGGACAGTTTTTTATAGAGAAGATCTCCTCTACCAATGTTTGTCGTGACCCAACTAAAACTGGCTTATATGTGGACGCAAACATTGTGTAGAATAAAAGATCACAGAGAGAGGACACAGTATCGCTGCTACGAGCCGGTTTAACAGAGCTCCTGTGAATACAATCTGCGCGGAATGCCGCGCGAGGGACGGAAGTGCAGGCAATTAAGTCTAAATACTGGCTCTTTCTAAGTCTCACTTTAAAAGATTGTATCACCAGCGTCTCTGCGAATTGGCTGCATGCTCTTTGTGTTCCGGTACCTTTAATGGGCTGTGGAATAGCGCGATGCCTCCAGCTGCCTGGATTCAGAAATACAGGAGTTCATTAAAAATACATATTCAAATCAAGCCATCCCCAGGTGATGGGCTCAACGCTAAAGACCCCAAAACTTTGCAACTACTACCCCCTCTTCTTCACGAGATGCATTTCGCGGCGTACGGAACAATGCCAAAGGCACTGGAAGCAATATTCATCCAACTATGTGGATGATGCCATTGCAGCAAACAAGCCGCAAACATAAAACAGCAGGCCAACGTCGCATCACCGAAGTAAATATGTAGCTGTGCATTGAACGGGAAAGCGTTATCCTAATAAATGGCAAAGTGTGTTCTTGTCTAGATCATAAATGAACAGAGAACGCTTCTCTACCATCCCGACAGTCGAAGCGCGCGCACAGCCACTCGCTGACAAACGATTCTAACAACTCAAGTCATTACATTTATTTAAGCAGGCAACTTGATTCCGTGTAGAAGTAGGCTATCGTTTGTTTAGCGAGGCAGCGTATTCGCCATGGATGTCATTAAGGCGAAGATCCCTCCCACGGGGAAGGAAGCAATTCCATTCGCAATTTAATCAATTAGATTTACAATATTACAACTTTAAAAACAAGACCCCCTGCGTGGATGATGTGAGCTGCCTGTTAAATGAAATGAAATCGCGAGTGCAGTAAACACACCCACTGACAAATCCACATGCACAGCCCACGAGCCGCGTCCGAACATACCGTACTACTGCAATACGGAATTCGAATTCCCACGACTCCAGCTGAAAACGGGCATTTCTTCGTAAGGGCGGTTAAATAATTGTAGCCAGACAAAAAGTAACACGGGCACGGGTTTAAAAACAGTGTCGTGGCTAATCGTTTAACACAAATTGGGGCATCGATTTTCACCAAGACATTCCGAGGAGTCCAGAGAGACATAAACAATTTAGAAAAATAATAGTCTGCTTATTAAAAAGAAGCACTTATGTGATTACAGCGTAGGCTATAACCCGAGCGCATAACACTATATACGTATAATTTCCATGTATGCAATCGGCTACGTGAGACTACACAAAATCCATATTTTGCTATGACAGAGAATTTCAACAGATTTGATTTCTCTGACAAATGACGACAATTTTCCGAGCACTGGAATTTTATGCAAAGACGTTCGTTCTCAGTCCACACCTCAACCTCCCCAACCAAACCACTTAAGGTATAAAAAATAATGGCATGATGTAAAAATGAACAACTACAATAAGATACGCAAAATGTGGACTAAACATTTTTTTTTTAAATGACCAAACCTAGAAAAAATAATTACTTGTAATTGATGAAAATATTTCCGAGGGCATTAAACACGAAACACGAACACACTCCTTATTTGGGTATGTTAAGGAGGTTTAATGTATATACGTCTTATGTATTAAAGAAAGCTTCAGAGATTCTTGGCTGGTCATGAACACCGGTTAAGAAATTAAACTAGCTCACATTCCATTCCACGTAGAGAACAGTGCACCCCGAACACAACATTTTCAAAGCAAGAAACCGCAGCTTACATGCTTTTATAGTGTTTCCGAAAATACAAGGATGGCCAGCTACATTTCAACTGAATGCAGACATTTTCTAAACTTAAAGCCGCAAATTGAGAGAGCTCAGCTTGCAAGATCTTCGCCTCTCAACGCACACTTCGGCCGCTCCGGAGCAAAAATAAAAATGTTGAAACCACAGCTTAAAAGATTAAGAAAAACAGTTGGGAGGCAGACACCCGGCGGAAAGGGAAGTCTTGGAGTGGATGAAAAAAATCTCCGATAACAAAACTATGCACTTTCAAATAAAACATTTCAATACACGGAGTGACGACAGACAGGCCACTGGTTACTTACGGGTAAAAGCAATCCTCGGGTTTGATATCCTTGCCATAGTTACATTCCCAAACTTGAAAACATTTCCACTCGTGTGCCTGTACTCACTAGCTTGCCGCTCCGTTTCACTGTGTCGAGCTCCTTAGCATGAATGGAGTGGAATGCAGCTCGCGCTTCCAATGGCAAATCAGCCTCGTTCTGAGACGAGAGTGTGGGGAATGCGCTGTGCGGATGTAGTGTCTCCTCTAACGGATAGGGGGCGCCGCTGTTCACGGTGGTGGCCAGGAGAAAGGTGGCTTTGGTCTTCTTAAAAGGGAAATGGCGAAGCGCTGACAAATGCACCTATAATATGTATCCAGAACCGCCAAAAGTAAATTGTCCGCAATACTAGGTAACGATGCGCTATCTTTCTACTATTAGTAGTAGCTTATTATTATTATTAGTAGTAGTAATAATAATAAAAATAATAATAATAACTATTATTATTATTATTATTGTTATTTATTATTATTATTATTATTATTATTATTATTATTATTATTATTATAACAATAATAATGGTGCAATTGAATTTGACTTCATTTAGAATAGCTACGTTATTAGAGTTATTTTCTGGTTTTGTGTTGAGACAAGTATAAAAATATAGCATCTACCAGAAATAACAACTACCACAACCCTTGTCCGAAATACTAAAAAACCATTTGTTCAAAAGAGGATATTCTCCTTTAGATTTGAAGATTACAGTGTTAGTTAATGTTATCAAGTACATTCTACTCGTGAAAATTTGTGTAAAAAAAGTTAAGTTTATGCTGACAAAATGAAAAGGCACGAGAAGTGTACAGACGTCTGCCCATCTGGGTTTGATTATTAGTGTCCATCGAAATGTTAGAGAGATGGTGACCGTGGCGTTTGCGGTCTGCGCTGAGGCAACCGGCAGCGATGCTTGCGGTAACTGTCCTCAGCATTCCACTTAAAAGGGCAAGACGGCTTCCGCGCGTGTTCGGCAGCAGGTTCTAGCCGGTGGATGCCTTTAAACGGCGTTAGTGTGCCAATTCGTTACCCGCTTCACAATACCCATTTTACTGAAAAGGTAAATGTTAAGAATTAAGAGTAATATTAATGACAGCAAAAACAAATAGCCTAATCTCCAATTAGAAGTGGCACAGAAAATAAGATGAGAATGTTCTGGAAAGAAAAACACACAAATTATTATTCACAAGGCAAATCTTTTCGTTGACAAATGTAGTATGCCAAAGTACCATTGTCACATACTGTTGCGCAGTGTTATACTGATGCCCGAGTTGGCCTTAAGAAATATGACTTAGCCCCGCTATGGCTGATGACAGGAGCGCACTGAGTGCCGGCACGTCTCGCTTATTGGCGCTTGCAAAGCTGGCACTGGGCGAGCGTTCAGCTGAACCTCGAAGTTACTTAGGTTGGAAGTTCAAGCGTCATCCCTGAACGAACGCAGCGGACTAAAATAGACACCATTTGCCCCCTCCACATATGTTTTGAAACGTAAGTCCAGTGTTTATCGTGGTGAAATTCTAGCCTTCAGATATGGAAATTTCATTTTTAGTTTTCCTTTTTTATCGTTATAGACAGTTGTCTGGTTTTGTTTATTTTAATCTACTCTGTTGTCGCCCCGAGGACAAAAATAAGTGTCCGCATTACAAAAGAACAGTTTCAGTTTTCTCTAACCCACATGCGTGAACCACAAACTTCAGACACATGGCTGTAATGAGATTTATATTTAACGGGTAACATGTTGCGCAGCCAGCTGAGGTTTATCAGACCGCTGTCTGCCAAGGCCTGGCTGATAGATCTCTGGTACCTCATTACCTTCCCTCAAGAGACAGACAGTATCCTGTGTAATTCTACCAAGGACGTCAGACATTTTAATAAATGTGAATTCAGCCACAGACATAATTAGGCGGAACATGTTCAGCTCGTTACCACTTTACAAACCGTATTCATTCATTCATTCATCAAATCATGCATTCATTCATCCATGCATTTACTTGTTGTTAGACCCGTTTCATGCTTTAACGACGTTTTGGTTCCTAGGCACATTGCAAAATAACATCGCACACCAAAACGGCGATTCAGAACATTCAAATGTCAGCGCTGGTGCTGTGGGCGCCAGAGGATGTAGTGAACTCGCTTAATCTCCCACGCCTGCTCTCCGCTCCGTGTGGTCAAATCACATGACAGCCAAACAGCTGTGCACGTCCCTCTGCGCATTTTTGCCACAAGCTCACATTCTGCAAAAGCGTCACGCGTCAAGACTCAAGAGACAAAAGTTGCGGAGAAACGTTAGAGGAGCGCTGGGTGTCGTGTCGTCTCTCTGATCACAGAAACAGCGGGAAACGGCAGTAATGTAATGCAGACGGCTCCCCTCACGTCGACCCAAAAGCCCCCTACTGGCGGCTTGATGACACAACAAAAGCAGTGGCAGCATTATTCATATCTATACAGTTCCAAGCATGTCAAGGACCGCGCGTTTCTCAAACTTCAGTCAACCCAACAGCACTATGTTGCATGTCGATATTCAAAATGTTTTCCAGTTTTATTTTATTTTATTTTTTAATGAAACATGCAGAGTAATATGTAAAGTACACCTCAGAAAAAAATTTCAGGTTGTTTCAAAAGCAAATGGAGAGAAACTAATGCTACCTGTATCTCCTAACAGAATGACAACAAAGTTAGCAAACCTGTGCCAGTGGGGAATCCCCACCCCACACACCCCACACACCCCACCCAGCTCCACCCCAGAACAGAGGTACATGTTGGTTGTACAGAGGAACAGACAGGGCAGTCCTGTCTACCAGTGTTGGGGGGTTGGGGATCATGGGGGGCTTAGTGAGATGCATGCACATATTCATATTTTCTTCTTTTTAATCAGACAAAGTCTTTATATAAGCAAAGAAGATCAGTCGTGCTTATTTCTCTTTCTTTCTAATTAGGAACGCAAGACAGCTCTGAGCTGTGTGAGTTTCTGCGGGGGCTATGCAGGTTACACCACAGATTACCGCAACATGAAAGGCCAGGCATAATTGGACGTGGGTTTGAGAACATCTTTAATCAGACCTCAATTAATAACGGACTAATCATTTACGACTTTGAGGAGGGCACTTAAGGAAATTCGTTATGACCTCCCAGATCGCACACACAGTGCAAACCGATCCGGAGTGAGACTCAGAGACCTCACGGTGAGATAAATTTCAGTTTAATCAAACCATCAAACTCTCATTAGACTGAAAGACATAAGCTACCATAAAACCATAAATTATAAAAAGGTTGTATTTCATGAGACCCAACCAAGCAGGAAGGGTGACTTAGTTGATGCGCCAGTCTTAACGACTACTTGTATTTTTATTTATTTTTATTTTTCCATAGATTGCGTTGTTGCCGTTCTCGTTGTTAGTGTTAATCAGTTTACTCAGGGTCAAGTTGAACTATGCAGTTGTTCCCTGCACTTGGACCGTACTTCTCTCTAGGTTTCGTCATACTTGTTCCTGTTATGGTTATAACTTTGTTGTACTCGCTCTGGATAGAGTCTCCAACTGTAATGTATTATGTAAGTGTGTGCCCAGATCAAAGATCACAACTGCCTTTCATACAGTACAGTAAGCGACTGGGTCGTATCATATAGAGGGAGTTCAGAATTACTGAGACACTTCTAAAACTTCTCAAACCAATCACAGGCCTACTAGGGTATATGTAATCAAATGGTAAATGGACTGCATTTATATAGCGCTTTTATCCAAAGCGCTTTACAATTGATGCCTCTCATTCGCCAGAGCAATTAGGGGTTAGGTGTCTTGCTCAAGGACACTTCTACACGCCCAGGGCCGGGTTTGAACCGGCAACCCTCCGACTGCCAGACAATCGGTCTTACCTCCTGAGCTACGTCGCCCCTTAATCACAGACCTACTACATATGTATCAGTAACTAAACAGTATTACATATTTCAGCTTAATCAAAGCTTAATCATTAATAAAATAATAGCTCATTTGTATAATAATTTAATCTCATTAATGGTTAACTAATCATCAATTAACATTATTTCTGATTTCTTCCATAATTTTCCACTTCAGCACCAGCTCCTGGTGAACATAAAGAACCTTGTGCTGTGTAAATAAAGATCTAAGTTAAACACTGCTACCAATATGCAACAATACAGCTAATGTAATCAGGGATAACATGCATTCTTTTTTCATTATTGAGTCAAAATTGCATTCGATGGTTTTTTAATTTTGGTAATTTGCATAAGACATTTCTACTTCTCACTTTAATTAAATTTAAGTGTTTAAAATATTAGCAAGTGCTTTTCCACCTCTTAATTAAGGATTAGCATGTATAGTATTTGGGCAATTAAAGATGTGAAATAATTAATAGTCATAATTAAAATGTATATTATTTATGCTGATGCCGAATTAGATAAAGTACGGTCACTACCTGATTGAAACTGTAAACCAACAATCATAAGTGAAATGCTATCGCCTGTTTTGCTATGTTTATTGTCTATTTCTTTAGTGTCTAAAATAAGTCAGGCTTTGTTAATGAGAAAGAATGTATGTATAGCATTTTCAGTGTGCAGTATAATGCAATGCTAAAATAAAAATGTGGGAGCATGCCTCGTCGGCCCTATCTCTATAGTTTTTTTTTCTTTTCTTTTTTTTACCAAAATCCTCAGCAAAGTCTTGGAAATCATGGAAATCTTCAAAAGAGATAGTTACACAAATCAGCTACACGCATGAACTACCTACAGCATGTTCGGTCGGGAAACTCTTGCTGCAGCCGACCATTGGTCGGCCTTAACAACCACATTCTCATTCTCAATCAGTCATATAATCACACCACTACATGTTTTCAAATCAACAATCTACTCACCAAATGTTCATAATCAACAATCAACCCACCACTAGTTTTATCACAATGCATATCCCCATAACTTTCATATAACCAAATGCATACTCACACCACTACATGTTTTCATACACCAAGCATCCACACCCTGCAGTTCATCAACCCAAATGCATACTCACACCACTGCATGTTTCATAATACAATCATACTCAACCCTACATGTTCCATCACCAATGCATACACACATCACTACACGTTCTCATACTCAGCCTAGCACTTGCATGCATCACTAACGAAGCACATTTTTTAAAGCAATAGTCACACCTCTCAGGTGCTGCTGATAGCCCGTGCTGCTTTTTTCATTGCTACGCTTGCTGCAGCTCATAGAATTTTGGTCACCCTCCACCACCCCAGCTTCCACCTGTTGCTTGAATCTGCTAGGAGGTTCTGGGGGAGGGGTTGCTGTTTCTCCCATTTATTGGGGAATAGGTATCATGATCCCTGTTTGATAGGTTACTGCACTAGGTAGCTGTTTGTAGGTGACTTAGTTAATGCACCTGTCTTAAACTACTGCTTGTATTTTTTGCATAGACTGCGTTGTTGCTGTTCTCGTTTGTGTTAGTGTTAAACAGTTTAACCTTCAGGGTCCAAGTTGAACTATGCGGTTGTTCCCTGCACTTGGACCGGTACTTCTCTCTAGGGTTTTCGTCATACTTGTTCCTGGTTATGGTTATACACTTTGTTGTACGTCGCTCTGGATAAGAGCGTCTGCCAAATGCCTGTAATGTAATGTAATGTGATGCACGCTCGTGCGTGCAGAGACGTACTTAAAGAAGATCCACTCAGCGGCAAACCAAGAATAATTACTTCGCATATTCATGAATACATTTAATTTAAATATGCGAGTTGCCCTGACTGAACTATATTATTCTGAGCTGACCTGAGATCTGAGATGGTGATTTTACAGGTTCTATGTCTCACTCAAATCTGAAATACTTGTACATGTGCTTGCAGGACATGTGACTGGAGGTTTAGAAATGAACGCCTTCTCTCGATTCTTTTTATGGCTGTGGAATCCAGGAAGCAGTAGGGCTTGTTTGTTGTTTTTTAATATTATTCTGTATCTCACTAATGTACAGACAGCTTCTTGCTCTGATACATTATTAAACACAAAAATAATACCAAACAGAGGACCGGCTTTTATCAGCGGTGCACAATGAAAGACGAAATAGAAATTTCCTTTCTGTGTTTCTGTTTCTGTGACTACCGTTCCCAGACCAGGGGGAGGTTTGGCCATTCGGGGTGGTTTCCCAGAGGCTAGCCGTGGTCAAGGCGTACCTGGAGCCGTACCTACCAGAAGGAAAGTTCCGGAGCCCGTACGTTTGAGGACGTTTGAGGTCCCGGCTGTGGTTCGCATTACCACAGCTTTACACTTGCGGGGACCCCCACACAGACATGCAGCTACGTCGCTCGGGAGAGGGATGACTCAAGATGAGGACACAGAATTAGCAGATGAAATAGTCTGGCATCCTCAGACATATGTGGCCCATGGCATATTCCTTACAAATCCACGCTCCTCTTCTGGTGCATAGTTTATAGGTTGCCATGGAAACAGCGCAATGCCCACCCACCTGCCCCCGACTCCCACCCTCTCTGTACACACACGTACACACACTCTCTCCCTCTCTCTCACACACACACACACGCACCAGCCGCCTTTCCTGTGCATAGAAGGTAAGAGCTCTGAACAAGACTGAATTCAGAATTCACAGATAGAAACTGCAGTTCAGAATCCATGGAAACGCATTCAGCCAAACACGTATGCAGACAAAAGAAATACACATACAGCACACGCAAATCACAGTGCATATTTATACCTGGCGCAGACCAACCAATCACAGCTCAAGTGAGAGCTCCTTTCTCACATGCTCAGAAACGAATTATAAAATAACATTTTTACATAAAAAAAGCATTAAGGTATGACATCAAAGTCAATATATTAGCAAAATTTATCAAATTCATTTTAGAATGAAGATGGGACAAAAATAGGACATGTTCAATAGTAACAAATATATTACTGCCCCTGATGCAGCAGAAACGTAAACGCCTGCGCCTATGACCTCAGACGCCTGTGCCTGTGACCTCAGATTCCTGCTCCTATGACCTCAGACACCTGCTCCTATGACCTCAGAATCCTGCTCCTATGACCTCAGATTCCTGCTCCTATGACCTCAGATTCCTGCTCCTATGACCTCAGATCCCTGCTCCTATGACCTCAGACACCTGCTCCTATGACCTCAGGCGCCTGTGACTATGACCTCAGACACCTGCTCCGATGACCTTAGACCCTAGTTCCTATGTCATGAGCGGTGTTAGCGTCAGTGCACGCCGCTGCGTAAGCTTCAGAGCGGGGAGCGCTTCACTCTGAGGAGACGCAGCCCAGCGTGAAGCCGGTTTAGCAGCTTGGTTTGCATCTCTTCACGTGGAGAAGCACCTGGACATTTCATTTTTCACACTGTTCTTCCATCAAAAGAGGCACGGATTGAAGAGGAATCTGGAAGACGGAGAAAACAGTGGAGTACACAAGAAATGTCACGTTTTCGGTTTTTTTTGTTCCCCAACAAAAATTGTGATTGATGTCACAGAAATCTGTTTTCTCCTCTCCTCCAAATGAGTCTTTCATGTAGTTTAACTAGGCTCCTGTTGTCAGCTCCGTAGATGAGGAGCCGCGGGTATCATAAAGTCGGGCGCTCCCAGGGGGAGTTTATGTTAAACAGAGCTTTAGTTTCTGCGTGTGGTAATTACATAGCAGCATGTACTGAGGTCTGTGTTTTCACCCAGAAGTGCAACCTCACACAAACTCCTTGTGTTTTCACATCAGCAGATGTTGCTCCACATGTTCACCGAGCATTGACAGAACACCTGGAGTTGCGGGTTTTGACCGGGGTTCGTGGTTCATGAAGCTCACAGCAATGTGAGCTGTCAATCATAGACTGTTTTGGAACGCTCTAAAAACTGTGCTCCCCATAGGAAAAACATTTAGCTCAAATCACAGAGTGTCTGACCACTCAGTTTCTGAAATGTCACCCCTGTCTTAAATCAACCCCATAACCTCCAAAACTATATGCAGTGCATACACGGTTCAAAGCTTGAAATAAAGAGCACGTTTATACGAAAATGACCAAGAAAATGACATACAGGACATATTCATACTGAATTGATGATAAACAAAGGTACAATAAACAATCAATAAAGTGTGCGCTAAACTTCAACTTCTGTGCTATGTGAAGAAAGTATCTCATTACGCAATAGAATTGTTTATCCAAAATTTCAACAGAAGAATATGAGACTGTAAGGTTACCGTAACATATACGGGGTTACCCAGCCAAGGCAAAAATCACGACGAATATACCATAGAGTGGGTCAATTTTTTAAGTAGTAGGTTGCATTTGGGTAATTTTCTTAGCACTCAATGTCTAATTGAGATAATTTTTTTCACTGTTTGTAGGGTAAGTTGCTTTTTTAGAAAAATGGAGCTTTGGCATAATAGGAATTTTAAAGTACTCTTGAGAATGCTTTCAGCTGAATGGAAATAATGCCTTGACTTTTTCTAGCATATGTACTGAGTGGGCTGGTTTATTGTCTCAGAGGAGTATTTCGGTGATGTCAATAGCATCACTGGTATTACCAGTTGCTTGACTTGTTGCACAGTTATTGGATTATAAAATACCACAATTATCAACGTGGGGAGTCAGTCCTCCTTTTGGTAAGGGGACTGCCTTGTCATTTCTTTTTTTATCTCTAATGGTTTTACCTATCAAGATGGGGTTTTTTGCATCAAAGTGTGAGTCTAAGCTTTACAACTATATACAGGTTATAGCACTGCACCCAGAATCAATGTCAGATAAAAGCAAGAATTTGAGCGATTGTTATTGTTAATAATAATTCACAAGAATGTCTAATTCCATGGCCAATGGGCTTCAAGGATTCCTGACGCTTCGTGGTTTTGCCTGAAATAATTAACTGGGCCCCGAGCTGCAAGCCGACTCCTCTGCTAACGATGGAGACCACAGCTCCAGAACCGCAAACTAGGTGGGCCATGCCAAAACTCACCCCCACAGGGCCGCGCTTTACACCCCCCCCCCCCACTCGCCCCGTCGCCTCCCCGCCCCCTCGAGCCCTGGCTCGATAATCGAGGCTCCGCTACGCGGACGGCACGGTACCACGGCGAGTAACCGCCTTCCCGCCCAGCCTCGCTGCATGCCGCCCGTTAGCCAATCGCAGGTCTGAGTCTCGCCACAGTGGGGGGCGCCCACATGGGTGCCCCCGGCCCCTTGACGGCGGGTTTGTCGCTGGTGTCCATTCCACCGCGACGCATCACCCGTTTACTACTGCAGAGGTGGCAACACTCAAAATCGTGCAGTGCCCTCCTGCTGCCACGCTATAAATTACGTAGGTCTGACAATGGTACTCATATTATTATTACATGCTACCTGATGACAGCATGTAGGGTGGGTCTATGCATGGCTCCAGTCAGGGTGGCATGAGAGGAACAGAATGACCAATGTCACTGCTAAAAGCATTCAGGCAATGTGTGGGCTGCACAGTTCATTTGCGCTGGATTAATAATCTGGCACAGTGGCAGATTATTAATCTACAACAAGAGTTATGTTCACTCACAGACCTTTCAATTTCACCGTTCATGCTGCTTTTGTTCAAACCTCTGGACGTGTGTTTATTTTTAAATCAATATTCGAGTACGATTTCACTTTTTCCCCCAATTAGAAACAGTTTGCGTTTGTAGGCCTGTTTCTTGGCAAAATGTTAAGTGCTCAAGTGAGATCCAACACCCCCAGGGATTTGGAATCAGGCCTTTGACTGACACCTGGGGGTGGGAGGGGGGGGGTCCCTCTATCTTCCATCCAATTCACCCAATCAATGCCTCCAATTAATTAAGGCCTTCGCAGGAACAAAGACCACAAATCTCAGGGGCCCCCCCAACGGACGCGAGCGGACTGCGGAGCGATTTACTACACCTCCTAAAATTACCCATGAATGACATCACCTTGACCTTTGCACTCTAGCTGTCAATCACTGCGCATTGACCTGCTTACCTCAGTGTGACAGCAGTCCTGAGACATCTGTGGGGCGCAGTCTCCTGTGGGGTCCGGTGGCCTCGGGGAACCCCCAAAGCAAAGCGGGCCCAGACAGGCCAAAGCTGGCCAGGGGGACAGAAGCGTTCTAAAGTGGGTCAAACGCGAGCCAGGAGGGCCATAACTGGGCAGGCGGGCGTCCGTATCCAAAGTCTACGGCGGTTGAGCGGTGTTCTGAGGGGAACAGTGAGCGAGGGCTTGACGGGGACGTTGGAGGATTAATTACAAGCCTCAGTGGCTTCTGAAAGGAAACAAAAGAATCGACTCAGACCCTCCACACCAGTCTCCGCCCATCCCCCAGCCACACAGAGAGAACTGCAGCACTTCTCCTGGCCTCCTCGTTTGATTATATTACTCCCAGCTGCATATTTCAAGTGCCCGGGTTCGAATGCCATCGCCATTGAGGCATTTTTTTGAAGCACTGGCTTCCAATGGCTTTTACTCAAATGCGACAAACTGCAGTCTCATGCAAAACAAGCCCATTACATCAGACGTCCATCGCCATTTCTCACTGGAGGTTTATAAGCATACTGCAGTGTATTAAATAACGGAATATGTTCTGTTTCGGAAAAAAAAACGATGATATATGTCTATTTTTAAAAGGTATGCTGCCAGATCTGAAAGCGATTATCATATGTATATTCACACACATTTTATTGTGCTGCAATGCCTTGAAAAAAAATATATACAAAAAAGACCCAAAATAAATAACTATATATATACACCTCCCATAGGTGTTCAATTGGGTCGAGAACTGATGACTGCAAAGGCCATAGCATATGATTCATATCATTCTCATACTCATCAAACCATTCAGTGACCCCTTGTGCCCTCAGGATGGGGGAATCGTCATCCTGGAAGAGCCCACTCCCACCAGGATAGAAATGTTTCATTATAAGATAAAGGTGATCACTCAGAACAACTTTGTATTGATTTGCAGTGACCCTTCCCTCTTAGTGGACAAGTGGACCCAGACCTTGCCAGGAAAATGTCGAGAGTATGGTGAAGGATGACCCGCCTGACCACTTTTTCCCACATCTCTGTAGACCTGTGTCTAGGGTTTATGCACCACTGAACTCTCAAATGTGCATTTGTCTTTGTAATGAGGGGTTTATGCACTGCAACCTCACAATAACATCCCTCTCTATATAGTTGTCGACGGACCGTTCTTGCTGACACAGTCTGATCACCTCCTGCATCAACATTCTTGGTTACCTGAGGAAGAGTTGCTCTTGTATTTTTCCTGACATATTGTACTAATGTACAAACATCACGGTCATTGAAAACATTGCACGTTCGACCACAATTTCCCATAGTTAACTGATCTCTTTCCCTTAGATCTAAATGCAGATGCCACTTCAATCACTGTTCCTATTGAAACAGTAGCCAGCTGAGCAGTCTTTGTGATTGAAGCTCGTGCCGCCTGTGCCCCAATAATGAATTGTCTTTCAAAGTCACAGATCTTTTCCTCTTGCCATCTTGATCCAACATCGAGGTCAACTCAGCCTGCTCATCATTTCTATGTATACTACAGAGCATGATAGAATGTTAATTGCTTAATTGTATCATGCAGAACACCTGTATAGAAGCATCTGCATTCATTATGTTTCTCCACTCATTTATTCAGGTTGTTCCTTTAATTTGTCACCCATCCATATATATATATATACTATATTCCCTGTAGGGGTGAAACTCTATTTGCACTGCAGATTTAACCCTCCTGTTCTGTTCATTTTTTAGGTACAGCAAAAATGTTCCCGGGTCAATCCCCATACAGGGGGGGTTTGCAAATACATGAAATGAACCATTTTCATTTAAAATGTTGATTACACTAATTAAGCCCAGTAGAAGAAGTTTCATACTGAAAAAATAATTTTAAGTATTTTTCCTAGATTTTCAAACTTTAAAAAGGGTCAATTTGACCCGCAACATAACAGGAGGGTTAACATCTGTGTGTATGTTGTGTATGTGTGTGTGTGTGTGTGTGTGTCTGTGTATGTGTGTGTCGGGGGCAGGCAGGGGGAGTGATGAATTATTATTAACTGAATGAGGATAAAAACACAGAGACTATGGGGGAGCTGGAGACAAAGCAATCGACTAAACTACTCAGCACGGCCTTCAAATCCCGCCCAGGGCGTAAATATTAAACACAGTAAACACTTTTCTTCCTGGGAGGTCATTCAAAGGAAATTGCAGCCCGTGCGAATCAGAATAATAACTCCGCTAATGGTTTAAAAAAAGAAACCTCAATCACCGGTATTAGAATAATAATATTGCTAATCATTGAAAGAAAAACAAACTCAATTTTATTCCAGGTGACCGGAATTAAAATAGCAGACGGAGTTCTGGAAGGTTGAAGGTTGACCGCTGCTGAATCAAATACCATCAACATCCGCCCGCCCCCCCTCCCCCCCCCCCCGCCACCCTCCCCATGATAAATAAATAAATAAGCAAGAACAGCTCTATCCCCCCAGATCCACTCCCTTTATTAGTTGACGGGTTCCACGACAGCCCTCCTAACCCCACACTTAATAAACGCGTGCGGAAAATTGCATTTAGCGTGTTGATTTCTACTGCTGAACAGGCGCACGCATTAATCCATGGACTGGTGAGCTGGTGAACCTCAATGGAGGTTCCTTAAGTTCACTCTCTCTCTCGTTTTTCTTCCCACACCAGAGCCTTTATTTATTTATTTATTTACACATCTCCCCATGGCGGACGAGTGGCGAGCCGTGGCCAGAGAACATCCCTGCTCGTCGGCTTAACTGAACGAACTTGCCGTTTCCTTCATCCATTTCTTCTCTCTGGAGCTCCAGCAGCTATGATGATCTGGTAAGTTCAACCCCCACCCCCACCCCCCCCCCCCCCCCATTCCCACCGCCCCAGAGCTGATTAGCCGACCCACACTCCACCTCTAGCTGTTCGCCGTTAGCGCGTGCTGCTAATCGCGGCCTCGGCGGCGGAAGCGGGCGAAAGGAGAGCTTCTCGGGCCGGCAGACGAGAAGCTCTGCAGGAGGTAAACCTCCAGAGGGCACCTTGCGTAGGGCCGGTGCTACGACAACGTGGTTTCCACGGAAAAGCGTCCGTTGACACACATTAATGAATAAAATCCGCGCAGGACACATTAGCTACGCTATGTAAATTACATTGTCTCGGTGTAGTGTCGACACAGTTTTAGCCATTAGCCGCGTTAGCCGTTTCCTGTAACATTTGCACTCTTTGAGCGCGGCGTTCACGGCGTACGCTGCGTCGGCGGTGTTCGACACAGTTCAGTGTTAATGTGTCGTGCCCGCGTTCCGCAGGCTTCTCCAGCTGTGGCACACACTTTAGGGAACTCAAACAGTTCCCACGTCAGCACTTATCCTCAACCGCCCCGCCCCACCTCCCCCCCCCCTTCCGATCACCAAAGTGCCAGCACAGGGCCCTCTCTCTCTCCTCTTCGCATCCCCTGACACACTCCACCTCTTCTGCCATTCACTCACTACCTCTCTCTCTCCCCCTCTCTCACTCTCTCTCTACCTTCTTTCAAATGTCAGCTTCCCCCTTTTCTTGTATTTGAGAGACAGAGAGAGGAGGAAAGAGAAAAGAAGAAATGGGGGTCCTTTCTCCAGCACATAGAAATTGAGAGGGCAATAATATATAAATAATACGTAAATTCCAGTTTGACCCTTCAGCTAATCAGGAAATGAAACCACTTCATTTGTTTTCTAGACAATGTGTTCCACATCATTGCCCAATCATAAAATTCACCAGTTCTACTGTATTTTAGGCAATACATAAAAACAGACTCCTCAAAAGCAACATTAAGTGTTTCTAGAAGCGATTGACAAAAACAAATGACGGTTCCGTGAGCCTTTCACAGTCTAAAAACATATGCTCTCCTGTCTCTTCACTTCCACAGAAAATGCAATCCACTCCGATGAAAACTCATACTGTGGAGGACCCTCCCCGGCAGGTCACCTGACCTTATCGGCAGGGTTTGATAGGTGTCCTCAGCCATGCAGATCCAG
The DNA here is from genome assembly GCF_018555375.3 of Anguilla rostrata. Taxonomy (NCBI): domain Eukaryota; kingdom Metazoa; phylum Chordata; class Actinopteri; order Anguilliformes; family Anguillidae; genus Anguilla; species Anguilla rostrata. Next base: position 33,010,221 of record NC_057943.1, on the reverse strand, counting down.
TTCACTGTCATTTAGAATCACACCGTCTCAGAGATTAGGGAGTCTGTGAGGAAGCCGCGTGCAGCATCATCATCACTCCAACTGTGCAGTAGCTTCCTCTCTGCTTCAGGGAACAGCACAGGTTTTGGGACAGGAGATGCAGGGATGGGACGCCCTCTTAAAACCCATCCCTGCTGGGGCTGGACAGAAAGTCTCACCCAGAAGGCAGGGCATTCTATGTCAGGAACTGTCCTGAAACCCCCCCCGCGGTCGGAACTTCCTCAATCCGCTTCCGGCACGAGGAGGAAGACAGCCCTTAAACACGCCACAGAAACCGCTCGCACATTCCCACCGACCAAACGCCGAAAGACAGAAACAAGAACAGAAACAGAGAGAGAGAGAGAGAGAACTGAGAGAAGGTCAGGCCAAGGGGGTGGGGGAGGGGTGGGGTTGGGTAGATGCTAGCTGTCAGCGTCAGCCTAATAGAAAATGGCTGCGCTGTCTCCCATCTCATTTTAAATGTAGTTCTAGTTGGACAGGTTTTAAAGTTGCATGCCCTCCGTAAAGAGCAAGCCGTTTATGGTCTACAGTTTCTCTCTCTCTCTCTCACCACATAGTATGATGGAACCTAAATGGCTTATTTCTTTTTGGGGTTCCTTCAAGTCCTCCTCCACGTAGTAGTGGGAACTTCAAGGTGGAATATAAACTTCACATAGATAAACATCCCTGTTGTTTTCTAATATACTTGGGCCAAATGTATTTTTTTTTTCTTTTTTGACTGGTGAGATGCAATCTTTGTGTTCGCCTAGATACCACCTCTGCCATTCTTAACAGGGGCATATTTTTACATTATCAATACATACATGATATATGATTATTTGGACAATTAGAATGGACATTATAATTGGATATGTTTTTGATTCCATGTTTCGTTTAAAATAATTATATTTGTATTTTTACACTATTTACAAAATCAGGATTTGTCCATTTTAAACTGTAAATTGAAGAGTACAAGCCCTGAATGTTCCAGCTACTAACAGAGAAGGATCCAATTTTCTTAGCTTTAAGGGAAAAGTGTTTCACAAAGAAGCAACGGATATTTAATTGAACATATGATCTATCAATCATTGTTATTTGGTAATGATGCACTAGTATTTAGTTAGTATATTGGTTGCATTATAGCTAATGTTCCTTTAACTCAGTATTTTATTACAGATTAAAGTAATCAGGTTTCTTATCTGATTTGTGTTCAGTTGAGCAGCTGGAGGCATCACTGTCCTAGCAGATACAGTTGCATGGCTGTCTCTGTGGAATGATGTTGATGTGATTGATGTTGCTGTCACCAGGTATCATATTCCTGAGGAACCTGGAGCGGTGGGGTGTGTGTGGTAAGCTGGGTCTGGTGCCTCTTGGAAGGCTTGGGCCCCGGTGGGGAAGTCTTTTAGTGTGGTGGGGGTTCCTGGGGAGCTCAGCCTGACTGCTTGTGCTCTTGGTCCTGGTATGAGCGGTAGGGGTGTTCTGGTCTGAGGCTGCGTCCTTAATGTTCCTCACAAACAGCCTCACACCCCTCGGGTTGGGATGCAGCAAATTAGAGAGGTGCTGGTGGACAGATCTGCCCATGTAGTGCCACATGTACATGTGGTAATTGTACTCATTTTTTGATGTCAAATTTCAATAGCTGGTGAACCTTCTCACCCCTCCACTGGCCTAATGCAAAGGCTTGGTGGGGGAGGGATGCCTAAAAATGAATAAAATAAATCTGTTTGGAGGGCGGGGTAGAAATAAATAATTTTGAAAAAATGTTGAAATTCCTTACCGTTGACTGTTTGACTGACAGGTGAATCATCTTTGTCCTACATCTGTATGTAACGCCTCAGTGGTTGCCATTAATTGAAACGCAATTGCTGGGGGAATTTGAGGGGAGCTCTCCATCTAAACCACATCAGACCAATTGAGCGGATGATATAGGATTGCGAGCAACAGACGCACAAGGAGGCACCTCTGGAGAGATCACGCAGAGTCTTTACTGGAGGCTGGCCTGCGTCTTTGGTGAGACGGGCTCGGCAGCAGTGTAAAGATCCCGACTCTGAAAGTGGGGCTGCGTCGCATGTTAGCTCGAGGGGTGTGCTTCCACTCTTTGCCCCTGAGCTGTAAGATTAGATGCACTGACTGCAGTCCCTTCTGTGTGAGACCTGTACAGATTTTGTTTCCCATAGAAAAACTGCATGAAACGGCTCAGAGAGAAAGGTGCTCAGCATGCCTCGGCCTGTGCGCGTGCGATGTCGAGCTGGAGAAATGCTTTTTCGCAAAAATAGTTCAGAGAAAGACTAACGCCCAATTTCCAGTTTTATGGATTGGTTTGGAGGCTGCTTAGTCATTTTCTAAGAGCAGTCCTCATTCAGGATTGAATTGGAACCCTGCCCTTCTGAAAACCTCTTCAGTCCTTTCAGTCCTCCATCTGACAAGCAACAATTACGTTATCGCTATTGGCAACGCTGTTCACCTGCTGATATTTGCATCCTCTCATCCAGAAATAATGCTGCACTGCATTCATCTTTTCACCAACTCATCCATTCACAATGATCCATTCATCCTTTCACCTGCTTAACCACTCACAACACTCATTCACCCTTTCACCTATTCACTGCACCCCATTAATAATTTCACCCACTCACACATTCACAACACCCTATTCACCCATTCTCCCATTCACAATGCCTTAGTCATCCATTCACCCATTCACAAATCTCCATTCATCCCTACACCCAGTTACCCATTCACAACACTCCATTCACCTTTTCACCCACTTACTCATTCAGAGCCCAGAAATATCTTGTGAAGATGCCTATTTAAAAATATAAAATTAATTGATGGTCGACCCTTGCGCAGGAAACATTCAGATATATAGTTTAAAAAAAGATGTTACCTTTATTTAACCAGGTAGGTCAACTGACAATTCAGAAAACTTGGTAGTGAACTGGGGAATCGCAGTGGGCGGGGAGAGTGCAGGATTCAGGAGCCAATCCTGTGCAAGCCCTTCACCTGCCCAGCGCTCACCCAGAGAGTGAAAGGAGGGTGTCTCGGGCGGTGCACGGGGCAGGCGGGGGTGTGCGGCCATGCTGAGAGAGGGCCTGGGGTGTGGCTTAAATTCTGCATGTGGCTTAAATTCTGCAGCGCCCTCACATTCATTAGGACCGGAGCCGCTGTTCTTTATTCATAAAAAAACACGGAGTGGAGAGGCATCCGAGTATGAAATTCACATTCTATCCCCCAGCATTCCCTGCTCCCTATCGCACCGTGCAGCCCTGCTGGGCTCATAACAGCGATTGCGAGTGCCAGCAGTGGCCTGGGTGTGGAGGAGGTGGGGGGGGGGGGGGGTGAGGGGAGAGTTGGGGTGGGGGTTTGGTCAGAGAGCCACTATTGAGGTCACATCGTGGGTCACAAACAGTTATATTCCCGGAGTCACAGTGCAGTCCACAGTGTTGCTGACTCCACGTACCGACGGCTAACTGATAAAGCAGGTCAGCCACCGCTCGGCAGCTTGGGAAAATGCCAGAGCCTTGGTGGGTGTAGAACAGACTTTAGATGAGTTTTTAACCGTCGGCTGAAGCCTGGCTGGGTAAAGCATGCGGTGTTGTGCTCCCGAACTCATGCCTAACCGCTGCCCCCTACCTGATTCGGCCCCAGTTTAAGTGCTCGGGTGTGATTCTCCACCCAGTTCTGGTCTTCATTTTCAAAAGTTCAGGCAGCCGGGCTTCAAACAATTCAACCTCTGTACCTTTGCCTGATCCTATGAAGTGGATATGTTTCCATCACCCACGATTTTCAAGGCCATCGCGGTGTTCAGAAAGGAACAGCATTTGTTTCTCAATGGTCTTCAGCCGGCCGTTCAAGGGAACAGTAGCGACTCAGGCTTCCTCGATTCTGCCCACCGCTTCGTTTGGCCTACACATCCACCGACAATGTTCAGTTCCAGGCTACAAGCTTGAATTGCTTAAGTCAGGGGGCTCAAGCTTGTCATCAACAGTTTTACTCAATGCCATTTTCTGCAATGCTCTGGAGAAAGCAAAATCCAATTCAGTACATAGCTTCTCGGCGACATTTTGTGAATCCTCGTCCATCACTTCAGGCTGGTAGTTTTGGTTGGTTCTTCCCCACAGTTTCACCATATTTGCTAAAGAGTTTGGCCGGAAAGCTTCCAGGGACATACTACATCATACTACGTCAGTTTCATAGCAAAATATGAAACTAGATATGACCGCGTTAAAACCGTTCAACAATTCGACGATTGCTGCTACAGTGACAAGGGAGCTCCACAGAAACTACACACTACCTTAAGCACCCCAAGCTAGCATTATTAATAATGGATTTTGACCATAGTCAGATATTATTATATCTTACACTGCGGCGTCTGCAGTTTAGACGCACTTCGATGCAGAGAGATCTCCAGAACGTGGGTTTTGAAAGTTCACGGGGAAACGAGAGCCAGCGCTAACGATCGCGCCGTTCGGTTCACCTCACGGTTTCCCTCCTCAGATCACGTGTCCGCCTCCGTGTTCAAGGAAGTGAGAGCGGGAGAAAAACAGGAAGCACTTCCTACCCTAAATCAATTTTTTTTTTCTTCTAATTCTGAGAAATCGGTCACATTTAGGGGGGGCGAGAGCACTCGAAGTTTAGCACGGCGCTAAACCGGAGAATAAAACAGGCTTCTGACACACCGGGCGACTGCCTCTGAATACAATGGTGCTAATCCATAATCCTTCGGGCCTGATCCCTATTAGTGATAAATAAGCGGATGCACAAAGGGGCAGCCATAGATTAGGCTATTACGCAGAAAAAATACTCAGTGTTACATTCGTTCTAACGGAGGTTATTTGAGTCTAGTAGGGACAAAGTGCATTCAATTAGAGTTTAAAGAACTCTGCCTGAATTGATTTTACACTGAGCATTTTCTATGTATCGTTCAAAATCTCAAACCTGGTCACGTGGGGCCATAAACTGAGGAAGCATCTAGGAAAAAAAGGATCATCTGGTGCAAAATGGATAAATCTGATTTCTAAAAGTGTGAAATGACGTGATGCTGCATGACCTCTTGACACAACGTTCCAAGAGAATTCTTAGACTGAAATAATGCAGCGTTGTGCTACCTATGCTGGCTGTGGCTCTCCAGCAAGAGCCCGAAGCTGGAGTTCATCACCTGTGGCTTTGCATGGCAGAATTTAGGCCTCTTTTGGTTCCATGTATTGTGAGCTGTTGTGTGAAGAATTTACTGCTAGATTACCATGTATGTATTGTTGACTGAATTAATTAGTGCGTGAATACATTTCAATGAGTTTATATACTTTTTCATATTTGGAAGGACCTTTTCGTACCTCTTCACCTGTCTCATCGCCTTGACGACTTCCGTCAGCAGGGGAGAGTGTGGAGGCTTTTCACATGATAGTCCTCTTGAATGAGAGGAGTAGCCACAGCTGGGGCAGGCAGACTGCAGGTGTCAAATCGGCCAGGAGAGGCGCCCTTGAGCAATATCCTCCTGAGACCTGGCAGAAAAAAGTTTAAGCATTTTGTTTGTCTGGGATGACAAAATCATGTTGCAGTGAAAATATTTTCAAAAATATTATTGATTTTATTTATGTCTATTGTCCCTTGCAGTGTTGCTTTCAACATATTAGAATATAGGCAATATAGAGACCAGAGAATTATGGCCCCTACAGGTGACAAAAATGATTTGCTAGGTCATAAGCAGATATTACAAAGACACACCCTCTGGCTGATCCGCTGCCTGACTGGCCGATGCTACCGCCAATCATTTTTGGTTATGTGAGGCCACTGGCCGCTGGAGCTCTCATCAGGCCTGCATGTGATATAAGATTATGCTGAGAAACAGCGAAACCCAAAGTTTTTCTTACTTTTTTTTTTTTTTGGAAATTTGGCAACTGATGTGGGGCCGAGCATCTCCAGTTCCCACTTCAATCTGAAATGACTCATCATCTTCTGCACTGGTGCAGGCACATTCATGCTGCGAACATGACCGCCAGTTCAGGAGTGTAGACAGTTCTGTTCCCGAAACAAGTGGTGTTGCCAGCTGCTTCTTTTAACACCACAGACTACAGCTAAGCTTGCACAGAGTGGAGTCAGAGGAAGACCAGTCGTATGCGGCTTTAAATTGCAGTCCGCGAGCATCAGATCGACTGGTGGGGGTCGCTAGATTGCAATGCACCTATCTGACTGATTTCTGCCATTCCCTAGGCAAGGCAATCACCAATTGTGCATCTCACTTTGGAGTAACCAGCACAGGCACGGTCCAAATTCGATCTGTGGTTATGAGGCTCATCCATGCACCATAGTGCCTTAACTGAATGACCCACCCAGCAGCTTGAAATGTAGTGCATTAGGACAAGTCATTCACAAGCCCCATAATGGGTGCTATTCATGATGGTAATTTCATTGGTTCAGTCACCATGATCAGCACTGAACCCCTCCTAAGGGGCCCCTCAAGTCTTGCTAGCAGGACGGGGGATTGTACACATTGTTAATTCAACACTGAAACTGTTCAGTAGAGCTCAGGAGAGATCAGTGTAAAATGTATTCTATCCGAGTTGGTTTAACAGCCATTTTGTTTTCAAATCACTCCTCAAATCTTCAGGCAACAAAACCACAGATTTACGTGGCGAGGTTCCAAGAGGTTCACATATCAACACACAAACTAGCCCGGAGATGAGTTTCCACGCGTGGGAAGACCCTCGCAAGGGCTCCGTATCGCCCAATCTGAATCAGCCTTATTAGCGTGTGGCTGCCATGCCGGCTGGCGTGCGTTCTGTGCGCTGTCTCGCCCTGCGGCCGGACGGCAGCCGCCGCCGCCGATCTAATTAGCGAAGCAGGCGCCCGCCGCTGGCCGCCCGCCCGCCACGCGCCAGGAGCCTTAACGGATCGCCACGGTTACTACACGAGCCAAGGCCGCGGGAGAGTGGGCCTCATCCGTCCGCATATCATTAAAAGGCCGCTGATATAAACTGTTTAACTCAAACAGAGTTTTTGATTCGCTCTGATGTCATTGTTCTGCTGATGTGAGGTCGTCCTGTTTGTTTGAATGCCCCACCCCCCACCCCCCGTCCCCAAAACCCCCACAATCACTCACCTAGTCCCACGCCATCTCAGCTGGCAGGGTGCGGCTAGCGCTGAACTCTTTTGACAAGCCACTTCCATGTGGTGGGGACTGTTTACCAGGCTGGGGCAGGATCTGGCACATTTGGGCATTTGTTAGTGATTTTTTGGGTATTTCTGGATGTGGATCCAGTTCTAATCACACATGCCATCTTAAAAAAAACTGAATTTGATCACACACCATCCCAATAGGGACAGAATGTGATCACACACCATCCCAATAAAGACAGAATGTGATCACATACCCACAGCCCAATAAATTCAGAATTTGATCAAACATGTTACCCCAATAAAGACATGTCTTGATCACACACACCATTCTCCTAAAGACATCATTAGATCACACACGTTGCAGAACACACATACTGAAGACATCATTTGACCACACATGACATCCCTCAAAAGCCATCACATGATCAGGCACCATCTGAATAAAGACATCAGTTCATCACACACGGCACCACTAAAGACGGTCTTATCACACACATGACCCTCTAATGACATCATCAGACGACCCGCGCTGTCCCCCTAAAGGCATCGTCTGACCATACGCTATCACCTTCCCTGGTCTTACACATCTTACAATATGGCCGCCTAGTGGATCTTGTAATGCCTGAACGTGGCAGGTTAGGAAGACTGACAGCTGACTGACATTAATGGCTTCATCTGCACCCTCTGCAATGCAACTGCTTTTTCTATGGCCTTCCCCACGTCTGTGAAGGATATGCTAAAGGTCAACGTCACCAGGAATTAGCCACACTGCTAACGCAATTAGAGATTTGAACTGCGTCCTCTTCTGCACATGAACATGGGCTCCATTCATTTCGCTCAGCTCTGACCCAGACAGAACAAAAACGTATCATCTGAGTTGCCCTGGGTCTTATGGCTGGCTTCCCCACACTGGCTGTATTTTGTCAAACAAAGCCCAACAGTTTCCAGGGCTAAAAGTAGGTCGTAAAAGAGCAGCTGACTTTACTGGCACTGCCCGCAAATTCTACAGAGGCTGGGATCCTTCAGCTCGTAAAAAAATCCAGAAATGCTTCTTTTTTAATTTCACTTTTTATTATTTGCCCTGTGGTTCCATTAAATTCAAGGTGAGGACTTTTGCCGGCAGTTTTCCAGAAGAAAGAGAAGAAAGCTGTCGAGCCGAGACAGAAGGCTCCCCTCCACGATCGTAGCAGCCCTCGGACTCCACCGCCCTGGGGTCAGAGGTCAAAGGGTTTTAAGGAGGGGCAGCGGTCACAGTAAAAGTAAACCACGAGTCTCCGTGCCGATAAAAACCATGGCACGAGGGATGGGATTCGCCTGCCAGGACAGCAGCTGACACCAGCTGTTCAATTCATTCATTTTTATATTGGTATTTGATATTTTATATTTATACAGAATACGGACTTTAAAAATGAGCCTTTCTCCAAGATAAAGACGAAGATGCGTATCATCAGAGACTACCATACTGAGCTTTTTTTTTTTTCATTCAATAAACTTCCACTTGCCTACAAATCATTCCTCTCAAATTCTGGAAGGGGCTGATTAATTTTTTTTTTTCCGGAAGGAGAGAGCGAGATTTCCCAGTGGTAATTTAAAGACTGGCAGGCGTATGACGACTCACGGCCATAAAGGAAAAACCCTCGCTGATTAACAGAGCTTCCAGAGGGTTGGGGGGGGCGGGGGCACAGCATCAGAGGGGGGTCCCGTACCTGCACACCCACCACAAGCACAGCAGAACAAACTCAGCTTCGCCATTCGGCCTCCACTTCAGAGCAGCCTCCTGAATGTTGTTTCACACTGCGGATGCCTGCTGACCTCTGCGCTCGCATTAGCACAGTGTAAGTACTGTGCTCTTAAGCATAATTGTTAGGCGTTACAGTATGTCACACAACGCCATTAAATGTATTCATTTTAGCACCGTTTTGATTCCCATTTGCTGTAATTGACTGTTATATGCGTATTACAGTTGCTTCTCTTGGTCTTGTTGCTTTTGTGTTTAATGTAGCATAAAATGTGCCACTAAAAGCCATTACTCCATATTGGCCGTGTAGCCTTCCCTATAAGAGCATCAGCCAAATAGACGAGTTGGTAAATAAATTAAAGGACGAAAGCAGATAAATATACACTAGTGGGGTTAATCATGGACTCTGCACTGTAGGTTCTGTGCAGACAGGTTTTAGCTACGTCTCTGAGCTGAGAGAGAGATCAGCCACCCCAACAACCGCACCAGAGATGGGGCACCTGGTGAAGATCTCCAGCTAGCGTTTCTGCACCCGCACTAGGGATGGGCCACCTGGAGAAGATCTTGAGTAAGCGGTTCTACACCAGCACCAGGGATGGGGTACCTGGAGAAGATCTTGAGTTAGCGGTTCTACACCAGCACCAGGGATGGGGTACCTGGAGAAGATCTTGAGTTAGCGGTTCTACACCAGCACCAGGGATGGGGTATACCTGGAGAAGATCTTGAGCTAGCGGTTTTACACCAGCACCAGGGATGGGGCACCTGGAAAGACGAGATCTGACAGTATCAGTCGAGTTCTACACCAGCACCAGGGATGGGGTACCTGGAGAAGAGTAGCGGTGCTGTACACTGCTTTAGATCCTGATCATCGCTCGATAAGCTAAAAGCACTCAGGGTCAAGGGTGAAGGAGGAATAATCAGCAACCGGAGAGCATCTACCCCATACGAGAGCTCAGCCAGAAACAGGATTTCATCCTGGGTATCCATCAGGGTATTCACAAGTTCCTCATTTCATCCTCATAAAGTCATAAACACGAGGAGTGTCATTTCATTATGACAAAGTACAGAGTACTGAATTTTTATTAAAAATATAAATTTCCATTTGTCATGGAAAAACAGAAATTAATTCTGTACTGTCTGATGGTACTTACGGAAATAAAAAAGAACACAGTGCACACAAGAATTGATTTATATTCCTACCTACACATGCATTAAATATACAGATCAAGTAATTGGATTTATAGCTGAGGGGTCTAGTTGTATCATTGAGAAAGTCATTTCCCCTGTGTAGAAAACCAGGGTTTTCCTATTGATAGCATCTAATGTATACAATATAAGTCACTCCCAATGGATGGTGTTAGCAAAAAATGACCTTGATACAGTAAAATAGCATAAGCAAACACATGTTCTAACATATTCTGTGAGTTTTGACTTCAGATTGAATAAGAAGTAATGTGGGTATTTTGGGCGTAGAATGCAAGCTTCTGGAAGATTCCCCCCCACAGCGCTGTGGGGGCCATGCTGTACGGCCGACAGGACAGCGCTGCCGAGGCACTGGGGGAAAGAACGATAACGTTTCTGAGCATGACCGCACCGCTGGCTTCCCTCCACCGGACATTTCTGGAATACCTAACCGGCACGGGCTGTAGCGAGGTACCTGGAGGTCGCGGTCGGCCGTCGGTGCCAAGGAACCGGGAACCGGCATCCACAAACCAAGAGCCTGCTGATTCTCCACATATGGCCACAACCTTGAGCTATTAAAAGGATAATCACATAACCAAGAATGATCCATTTCCATTTCATTGTGACACGGCACAAGCGGCGTTCCACCCACCCACTCAAAAGTGCTCCAATCCAGCTCGGGCTCCTTCCTTACTCTTAATGAATGCTGCGTGTTGCTAAGTGACAGGGAGAATAATGCAAATCAAAGTGGCTTAATCTATTAGCCTGTCGAGAGATTTGTCCGCAGATGTGGATTTTCCACGGGTTTTTGGATTTTTTTATTTTTTTTATTAAGCTCACGATTTAGTCCAAGCTTTAGAGCCTGGACATTGCCACACATGCACTTCACAACTGGCTTACCCCAAGAAATGATTCATTGGGTTCGCACTGCTAATAAGCTTACGGGAAGAGAACAGCTTCTCCGCGACAGCAGAGAGCGTAAAAAAGCCCCACAGCTGTAATCCCCTTAAACGCCCAACCCAGCAGAACAAGGGATTGATTTTGCGTTTGCAACTCGGAGGGGAACGCAATCACACTTTCTGAAGATTCAAAGATTATTTGAAATCATTTTTTAAAAGCAAAAACCTAAAAGGACTCTGCAGGACATGCTTGGAAGTCACGTAACTTGTGAACACTGTTAAATAAGGTAGAATGAAGATGGTTAGTGAATTTTAAACTTTATAGACGCCATTTTTCCTCCTTCCCTTTTAGCGGTGCCTGTGGGTGCTGTGAAAGCAGCACCTGGGGTCCGGGGTTTCTGTGAGAGGAGAGCAGATGCCGAGCAAATTGAGAGGCTGCCTTTCGGACCCCCAGCGGCAGGCCAACAACGCCCCAGTTTGACTTTTTTAAGTACCAATTTTCACGGAAAGATAATAACACCAGCACTGCGGACACATGGACTTAACTTGATTAACTGTTTCCATACTTTCTACCAGACTGTATTTCTGGGTTTGTGAGAGAGAGAAGCCGACCTTTCAACACGCACACACACACACACACCCGCACTCTCACACACAAGCACACACGCACACACACACTCACACCCTCATACCCACACAGACACGTACACACACACCCGCACACAATCCTACCGAGGAGCTCATATACCCTCAGCGTCCCTGGTCATGTGACTCCACGCCCCCCTCCTCCACCAGCCCTTCGATTGTCCGGGATGACCATCCCCTCGCCAGCTGTCACTCACAGCCCATTAAGGGGTCGGAAGGGTCCCTCTGGGGTCCTGCGTCCCTCATTTGGGCAGCCATTCTCCCTCTGTCCTGAAAAGCCCTGTCCTGGAAGGGACCTTGAGCTAGCCTTAAAAAATACAGTAAAAAGCTGTGCACTAGCCACAGACTGCGCTGGACTGGTCTGAGCTGCATTGGGCTGGACTGTACCAGTAGGTTTGACAAATTCAGAACTAATCCAAACACGGGGCAGATTAAAACTTGATTGCAAAGCAGGGGGACGGAGGAGGGTTCTGTTGTAACCGTTCGCGGACCGGGGTGGGGAGGGTTTGGTTGTGTCCTGTCGGAACTGATCATGGACTGGGAGGGGTCCAGAAGAGAAAAAAAAGTCAAATTTCAATCTGTTTTTCAGACTGGACACTTGCATTGTCCAGTCGGGACCACAAACCGGACCTGTGCAAATAATATGAAAACTGAACATTCCGGTTTAGATCTGGGAACCTGGCAACCCTACGTACTGGACCAAGCTAGACTCTGAAGGGGGCGGGGCGTGACAGGTGACCAACCAACCAGAACCAGAGGGCATGCAGGGGTCTTTGACGGTCAGGCTCGGTGTTGAGAGATCATGAGTGGGCGTGGCCAGAAGGAGGAGAGCGCGACGCCACAGGTTCACAGCGTCGATCAGGTCAGTGTCCGTCGCAGTCTCGCCGTGGCAACAGAGATGACCTTTGACCTTTTAGGCGGTGCCAGCTCGCTGCGGATATGATTGTCAGCGCCAGTGAGAGTGACAGGCGCTGCTGGGAGCTCAGGGCCAAAAGGGACAAATAAACGAGCGTGAAAGCGGGAGAGAGAGAGAGGGAGACGGAGAGGGGGAAGTGAGAGAGAACCATGGGCCTGAGGGCATCTGTGGTGTCTGTGTGTTTGTAGATGACTATTACAGTCTTCACATCAGGCACAATGCGCTCTGTGTGCTACATCACATCACCCCCTCGTCCCTCCCCCCTCCCCCCCCACTCCGTACACCAGGCCCCCACCTGAATATGCCTCCCTGACACTCTCCCACCCACCCTGACAGGAAATACAGTATATTTTCACTTTCTTTCAGGAATTACACCCACCAGCATCTGAAACAGGCCCGCTGTAACACAATGGCAGGGTTTTCCCTCTTAAACCCGAGAAGGATTCCCCTGAAAACAGAGACAGGGCTCAATCTTCTGCCTTTTACCCGGCCCTCCTCTGGCCAGGAAGCTGCTCCACTGAACCCCTCGCACACAACGATTCGGCAAGAGCCGGGAATGAGAGGCAAATTACGGGTTACTAAAGGAGCAGTTTTGATACAGTTTTATTTCAGAGAGCTCAGGTTCATGCGTGCCTGTTATCAGTCCATTCCAAGGATAAAGTACTGGAACGTTTCATAATATCAAGACAAAAATAATGGTTTGAGACGAAGAACTGTAATTTTATTTTTGCCACCGCAACGCAAGCATCAATTTGGGATTGTTTATTAAATGCGCTTGACTGTCTTTGCATTTTGGGGGCGTGTGTGTGCGTGTGTCTGTGCGTGTGTGTGTGTGTGTGTTTGTGTGTTTGTGCGTGTGTGTGTATGCGCATTCATGAGTCTGTGTGTATGTTTGTGTTTGTGTGTGCTCGTATGTGCATGCGTGTGTTTTGCTGTAGTGTACGTTGTAATGTGAGTGATGCTGTGGTATATGTTTGCCTGTGTGTGTGAGAGTGTGTGTGAGCGTGTGTGTATGCATGTGTGTGTGTCTGTGTGTGTGTGTGCATGTGCCTGTCTTGCTGTGGTATATGTTTGCCTGTGTGTGACTGAGGTACATGCTGGTCTGCTTCTCCATGTAGCCATGCGGCTGCTGGGTCAAACTTGCGGTTGAGTAACCCCTGGTGACACAGACCACCGCGAGCTCGCCCGACCCTCCAAGCGGCCATCTCAATGACTCAGGGCACCAGTGAATCACCACCTCACCCCCTCCCCCCCCTCCCAACCCCACACTATAAATAGCACAGTCGCAACAGAGGACCATCTGAATGTAAATCACAGACCCCGTCTCCCTGGCTCCACACACGCAGTCTGACAGGCGTTCTCCACACCAGATACACACGCAAGCGCAAGGGTGGCGGAAAAGCCGTGCGGGACGGATGGCGGGTGGGACGGGGGGGGCGGGTGGGGAGCGAGGCGTCTCAGGCGAATCACCCCGAGTGGTTGCGGGCGGATAAACGGGAGCCGAGCGTGCGGTACACACCAGTGTGAGGGAAAGGGCGCCTGACAGGCGAGTGAATAAGAGCAATGCCGTTTACTGTGAGCGGGAGCCCCAGAGGGGTGTGTTGGGGGGGTGGTTGCGGCTCGGGGATCGGGACCGAGCCTTGCCAGCCAGGACCGGAGAGAGGGGGGTCACCTGAGATGACCCCGATTCGACAGGCAAGAACAGATTTAGCGTTCCGTTCAGCCGAGCTGACTGACAGAGGCTAGCATTTTGCACGCCACACGTTCACACAGCTGGAGGTTTACTGCAGCAAGTACCAGGTCAGATATCCAGCGCGAGCGTTACCATGGCAATGCCCCACCAGCGATATGAACCTGCAACCAATGGATTACAAATTCCTTCAGTTCATCGTTACATGCACCTGCTGTAGATGATGTAAGCTCAATAATTAAATCTTCAACCTTCAACCTGTGACCTGACCGATGGTATTCAAACTGCCTCTTCGACCCCTGAAAAAATGTAATAATCCTGTCATCTTTCATAGGTCTACATTAATGTTAGTTCATCCAGAGCAGCTTACAGTTAACAAAGAGAACAGTGTATCCACCAGGATTATGTGAGCAACAGTGCAGTACCTGCCTAACAACATTCCCTGATCAGCGAGTTTTAGTGCAACATCATTAAAGCACTAAACGAAAGTTCATTTAAAAACTTACAACCCATTCAAAATTCATAAATCACACAGCTCATATCCATATAAATCCATAAAACAAGTTATCATAATTCTAAAGTAAATCCAACACGACTTCTTCAGTTTATGTTGAGTGGAATGTGGTCTCTGCAAAGATACCTATGCAAAGATTTATATGTATGGGCCTTATTCCACCGAACATTAAAAAGGTCATCTTGGATTAATGCACTGGTGTGTGCGTGTGTGTTTCTATGTGTGTGTGTTTGTGCGTGTGTGAGAGATGCAGAGTGTATGCTTGTGTGTATGAGAGAAAGAATGTGAATTTGTTTATATGTGCACGTGTGTGTGTGTGCGTGTCTGTGTGTGTACATTGTGTGTGAATGTGTGTGTTGGTGTGCGTGTGTGTGTTCACATGGTGGGGAATGCAGATTATTCTCCTTTTTATGAAGCTGTTACAGCAGTAAAACCACCCGAGAATCGAACCTGCAACCTCTGCATTCCTTCAGCACCACCGCTCCCTGTGATCAAACATCGCGCGTCCGTCAGTTCCGCACGATCAGGCCCGGGACTTTACACTCAGAGATCCGCTCCCCACAGGCAGCTTCCGAAAGGCTTTATCGGCTAGCAGCGTTAGCGCCACCTGGGCTGCTGCCTTTGTCACTGCAGACGGTGACTGTTGTGGTGCCGTTTGCCACAGTCGCTCGGCCAACGTGGGTTAGCAAACAGACAGGGTTAGTGAGTGAAATCCCAGCATGTGTGCGTGTGTGTGTGTGCGTGCGTGTGCGTGCGTGCGTGCGTGTGTGTGTGTGTGCTCAATGCCCCAGCATGCCACAAAGGGCTCACTTGTACCGTTGTTATTCACAAAGTCGGACAGCAGCGGCAGAAGTAGCCATTTCAGGGCACGTTCAGCCATGTGACAGACAGCACTTGGAGCATTATGTTTCTCTGTTTGCACTCTGGTTCTCTCTCGCTCTCTCTCTCCGTCACCCTCTCCTTCCCTCTTTTTCTCTCTCTCCCTCTCACTGCTCTCTTTCACTTTTCGCCTTTCTCTCTCGGAATACTGCGCCAGCTGACTCTCTAAAAATCCAACAGATTTTTAAAAAACTACATTTACAGAACAAACGCGAAGAGGAACAGCTGCCCCGTCCGCAGGAGATGAACGCAAACAGAAACATCGACCGAAGGAGGTGACTCCCACTGTCGCCGGGGCGACAGAAGTTACGGAGAGGGGGTGGTGAGTGATGTGTCACAACTACACAGGGGGGCGTGCATGCGACCTGCAGGTCAGGAAAGAGACAGTTGTGCCCGTCGCCATGGTAGCCCAACCTCAGGGTACGACACTGCCATCTATTGGCAGAGATCTATTTTGCCATCTATTTTCATCACTAGATCCTGCAGATTCTTCTGTCCATCCATTATTCATGCATATTTGCATAGCAGAGACACTAATACAGAGTGCCTAAAGAATCGTGCCATTTTGTTCTTACATTAATTATTGTAATAGATTGGGGTTGTTAACATATTATCCATTTCTACAGCTGGATATGTACTGCCTTGCTTAAGTACTGTACTCGATATAAGTATAAGTACTGAACTCAATAGGAGTGCTGCAAGTACTGTACTCAGTGTAAGGACTGTAAGTTAATTAAAGTTAATTAGTCAATGCTGGGATGCTACAGCCTCAGCTGGGGCTCTAGGCCATAAGCAGTACGTAGCTACTTCAGTAGACATTACTGGGGGATTCACACCCTCCCCCAGTGCTACTGTTAAGGTTCGGACCCCGTGACCTTCTCCAGTTTGGCTGCTCACTTGTGTTTGGTACCTGGGTACCCTATGGAGTACAGTAACCCGCTGAGCACTGTACCCTGAGCACTACCCACATGGAGAAGTGTCATTTGCGGTCCGCTGTGTTTTACTGCTATCTGATTGGATCCTGAGGCCTGCGAGGATCTTTGGCGCACTGTTTTGCCTATGAACGCAGGATCGCACCACCATATTTCGGGGGCCCGCTGACAGAAGGATAGACAGACAGGTCTAAGAAACAACGGAAATAATGCAAACGGCTTATTTTTACCCCGAGCGTCTATCTACCAGGTATTTCCCCTGCCACAGCTGTCGTCAAGGAAACAGCCTCTCCTGAAGCTGTCAATGCTGCCGGTCCCTTTGAAAATGCGCTTTCATTTTTTTGTCAGCTTGAAAAAAGGAGATGTAAATAGAAGATTGCTTTTCTAAACATCGCCGCGCTGAGTCACAGGAGCGTCCTGCGTCCCGTGGCGCCTTCCTGGAGAGCAGCTGGAAGTGAAGCAGCTCGGCGGGAAGATGGCGGAATTACGCGGTCAATACCGGGGAACAAAGGACGCTGGGGGGACAATGGGATGGGAGGTTAGGGGGACGGCTCCCTCGCTGAAAACATACCAGACACACCTATCCTAACCCTGATGACCCCCCTGATTGTGTCTGACCAATCAGGTCTCCTGCCCAATCACCTTACTACTGTGTCTGATCAATCAGGGCCCATTCCCATCTACACTGGTCCCTGTGTCTGACCAATCAGAACCCAGACCCACTTGCACTGACCCATGTGTCTGACCAATCAGGACCCAGACCCCTTACACTGATCCATGTGTTTGACCAATCAGGACACAGGCCCACTTACAGTAATTCCTGTGTCTGACCAATCAGGACCCAGACCACTTACACTGATCCTTGTGTCTGACCAATCAGGAACTAGTCCCTCTAATACTTACCTGGGTATCTCAGCAATAGTGGTTTAGTCTTACCAACACCACTTCCTGCATCTGACAAATTATTACCCAAATTACTTATCTCCCGTACTGCGACCTCAGTGTCTGACCAATCAGGACATAGTCCCACTTAGCTCTTTCAAAAGGACCGGCCAATCAGTTCATGGGCTGGTGTGCAAGTGCACTGATATGGTAGATAGAACCAGTGCATGCTGAATACAGGAGAGGCACAGAAGGCACCATCCACTGTAAGGCAACATAAGTGCGTTTATTTAGGAAAATCTAATCTGAGGAGCGCACTGAATCACTCAACGGAGGGATCTGACCTCGGGCACGAGAACGCGATCTCACACAGAGTGCCTGTTCCTCTCGCTCCTCTTCGTGTAATTCAGTCAGAAGTGTTTCATTTAAAAATAAAAACATCTCCGAGCGCACCCAAATGAAATAACCCAGTTATGCACGATAAGCGGGAGTCGCTACATTATTTATACGCGCAGCATGCAGGCACTGAGACCCAGAGGGACTCTCTCAGCTCACGGCTTCTGCATTAACCATTTATACAGCCCGGGTACTTTAACTGGGGGGGGGGGGTCCGGTCCCGACCGTTGCAGTAAGGCGGGTGTAGAAGGCGACAGGGCGGAGAACGATGTAAGACCAGGAAGGGCGAACAGAGTGCCGCTGGAAGTGGCTGACCTTACTCGAGGCTTAGAGGAGCACTGCGATGCTAACGCCGCTAATGCGAATGCTAACGCCGCTACTGCGGCGTCTTGGAAGAGGCAGAGACGAGCGAGACTTGATTGACAGTTGAACGCGGGATGAGTGTGGAGATCACTGCAACGAGACTGTAAAGCCAGGGCGACAAAGGTGTGGAGGAACAACTTCTGTAGTCGCCCAGGTACACACATACACACGGACCAGCTCTCTCTGCTATAAGTACTTATGCACATACATGCACTGACTGGCTCTCTCTACTATAAGTACTTCCATGCATACACACACTGACTGGCTCTCTCTGGTGTAAGTACTCACACACATACACACACTGACTGGCTCTCTCTGGTGTAAGTACTCACACACATACACACTGACCAGCTCTCTCTGCTATAAGTACTTACGCACATACATGCACTGACTGGCTCTTTCTGCTATAAGTACTCACACACATACACACTGACCAGCTCTCTCTGCTATAAGTACTTACGCACATACATGCACTGACTGGCTCTCTCTGCTATAAGTACTTACATACATACACACACTGACTGGCTCTCTCTGCTGTAAGGACTTATGCGCATACACACACTGACTGAATCTCTCTGCTATAAGTACTTACATACATACACACACTGACTGTCTCTCTCTGATGTAAGTACTTACACACATACACACTGACCAGCTCTCTCTGCTATAAGTACTTACGCACATACATGCACTGACTGGCTCTCTCTATTATAAGTACTTACATACATACACACACTGACTGGCTCTCTCTATTATAAGTACTTACATACATACACACACTGACTGGCTCTCTCTATTATAAGTACTTACATACTACAAGCGAGACGGACTCTGACTATGACTACGTGAACGCGGATGATGGAGCATCCACGCAATGGCTGTAATACCAGCGACAAGGGAGAGACAACTTCTGCTATCTGCAGTACACACACAGACACTGTGCGGTAAGATTTCATACAGACACAACTGACTGGTCTCTCTGCTGTAAGACTTACGCACACACTGAACTATGTCACACACATAACTGGGCTTCCTCCCGCTATAGTACTTATACACACAGACAGGTCCGATAAGCAGCACATACACACACTGACTGTCTCACTCTGCTGTAAGTACTTACGCACACAGACACACAGACTGGCTCACTCTGCTGTAAGTACTTATGCACACAGACACTGCTGCTCGTGCAGTCACAACACACACTGACTGCTCTCTCTGCTGTAAGGACTTACGCACACCAGACACTTGCTTAAGTCATCACAACACAACTGACTGTCTCTCTCTGCTGTAAGTACTTACCACAACACACTGACTGTCCGCTATCAGTCACAGACACAGACTGACTGTCTCTCTCTGCTGTAAGTACTTACGCACACAGACACACAGACTGGCTCACTCTGCTGTAAGTACTTATGCACACAGACACTGTGCGGTAAGCAGTCACAGACACAGACTGACTGTCTCTCTCTGCTGTAAGTACTTACGCACACAGACACTGTGCGGTAAGCAGTCACACACACAGACTGGCCCAGCACATGTGGGCTGAGTGGTAATTGCAGCCACAGAGAAATTGCTCTCCAGGGCTTTTCCACGCTTGGTTGGGCCGGCAGGCAGCAGCAGGGCTGTACAAAAATGAGCAGAAATAAGCAGTGTGAGCTGATGGTGGAGGAGCGGGGGAATGCATGTGCCTGAGACACACACACACACACACAGACGCACACACACTCACACACACATGCAGACACACACACACTCACATGCACACACACACACGCACATGCAGACACACACATGCATGCAGACACACACAAGCACACACGCACACACCTAGACACATACGCACACGCACACACACACACATTCAGGCACACACACACTCACATGAACACACACACACACGCATGGAGACACACACACGCACACACCTCAACACATGCAGACCATCATGCACACACATCCAGGCACACACACACTCACCACATGCAACACACACACACACACACACACACCACATGCAGACACACACACCACACACCACACACACACAAAATGCAACGCACACACCCCAACACAGCCCACCACACACACAGCATCCAGCACCCCAAAACACACACACGACACACTCAACACATGACACTACAACACACACACACACATACACACACACCACCGCTACAAGCATTCAACCACAAGCGCACATACAACTGCCAAAAACAATAATAACATTATAATACTCCCATTTCACTTCAGTACTACCAGCGCATACATTAACACACATTTACCCATAGCTGCTTTATTAAGCGTAAATAACTATACCATTCATCAGTAAGTGTTATTGTTTATGCTTGATGAAGCCTGACCCTTCATTCTCAGCTCGAGGTGTTAGAAGGCAGCAAGTAGGAATGACTGCACAGCCAGCCAGTGCCCTCTCAGGGCCCTGGTCTCACAGCAGTCACTGTACCGGGTCAGAAGGACAATAAAACATATAAAGAGAATCAAATTTTGATTTCTAATACAGCGGATGGCAGGGGGTCTAGGCTTATCTGAAAAGGTCTGGTGTGGGACGCAGGCTCTTGTTCTAAAGCAGCACTACATTAAACATTACATCATACCTGAGCTACACTACATTACACCAGATTAAACTAATCAAGGTCTGGACTGAGCACCGTGGTTAGTAATTACTGCAGCTAATTCAGCGGCCTTAGAGCTGGGCTAGAGCAAAGGTGCGCATTAACCACGGAAGCACACTCCCATACCTCCTTATGACCTGTGCAGTGCCTGTGTTACTCCGTGCTGTGCTGTTTATGCTTTGTGTAGTGCCTGTGTTGCTCTGTGCTGTGCTCCCTATTCTCTGTGTAGTGCCTGTGTTACTCTCTATAGCCTGACAGCCAGGCTCTGCTTTGTTCTCCATCATAGTTTCTACTCTGCCAGTGTCGGCATCCACGGGTGCTCTCGCAAGCCTGCCTACGGACCCTCTCCAAAAATACTGTTCCAGTCTGTTAGGGAAACAGGAACAGGACAGTGGTGCTGCTCACGGGAGGCCCGGTTTTGGGGTCCCTGTGGTGTTTGGCGAGAGAGAGGCTAAGCAGCGTTCGAGGGATTTGTTTCGCTCGGTCGATCGGTGAGGCAGGAACCGGAGCGATCCAAACACACAGCGTGTGAGGGAGGTGCGTACGGGTGGATGTGGGTAGGTGTTGGTTGTGCACTGTAACAATCTGAGTGAGAGTGTAGCCACTGTGCTGCTCCACCGGTGTCGCAGGTGGTTGGCTGGTCGGTATGCGCTCCAGATCGTACCTGGGCCGGCCCTCCAGGCCCGGGGTGTGATTGGCCGAAGCCAAGGCTGGAGAGGGTAAGCTTGTCCGTGTCACCAGCCCCACCGCTCGCCGGCGCCACCCTCTGGTCGATCTGCGTCGGGAGCGAGATTCGGCTGCGCGGTTGGGAACTTCGCGTCGGAGGTCACGTCGAGGGGACACTGCTGAGAGGTACGGTCGAACGTTTTTAAGAAACGTGACAAAAAAAAAGTCAAACCTGGGTCAAAACCGCGAAAAC
The DNA here is from genome assembly GCF_018555375.3 of Anguilla rostrata. Classification (NCBI taxonomy): domain Eukaryota; kingdom Metazoa; phylum Chordata; class Actinopteri; order Anguilliformes; family Anguillidae; genus Anguilla; species Anguilla rostrata. The sequence continues at coordinate 32,988,502 of NC_057943.1, read as the reverse complement.
TAACGAGAAGAGAAACTGCGAATCAGCATGTGTGAAAGTGCAGGAGACGTGGCTCGGCTACACCTGGCAGGAGATGAAAGCGAGGCTGTGGCTCTTTATTAATTAAGCGCACCTGGTCACCCCCCTTCCACCCCCACCCCACCCCACCCCATTCCACCCCTCTGGTTCAGGAGCCTCTATTTAATCTCCCTATTCGCTGAGCCGGGTCAAGGCCGCGGAGAGCGCCGCGGCAACCAAAGATTTTCCCTCCTTTTTCATCTCTGATCTGGCAAGAGGTGGAAGGGAGTGGGGGGGCGAGGGACCAATGGAGAGCCCGGTATTTAGAAAGAAAAATAGGCTCTTTGATGGAAATTGAATCCGGAAAGGGGGAGGTCAGGCGACGGCAGGAACAGGAAATATTCCGATAAAAATCCTGGATGATGGAAGCATTAAAACAGGAGGTGGGGAGTAACGGGAGGAGGAAGAGAAGATGAAAAAAACGCCAGAAAAAAGAACAAGGCTGCCCAGAAATAAAAGAGGGAGAAACGGGAGAATCAGAGATAAGGTGACCGGGTAATCCTGGCTACTGGGCGGATGTGTGTGCATGTGCATGTGTCTGTGTGTGTGTAGGTGGGGGTGTGTGAGTGTGTGTGTGTATGTGGGTGTGTGTGTGAGTGTGCATGTGTGGGGAGATGTGTGTGAATGTGCGTGTGTCTGTGTGGGTGTGTGTGCATGTGCATGTATAGTATGTGAGGGGGTGTGAGTGTGTGTACATGTGTGGGGAGTTGTGTATGTGAGTGTTCGTGTGGGTGTGTGTGTGCGCGTGCATGTATGTGAGGGGGTGTGAGTGTGTATGGGTGTGTGTACCTGTGTGTGGGTGTGTGTGTGCATGTGCATGTATGGGGGGTGTGTGAGTGTGTGTGTGTGCATGTGTGTACGCATGTGTGTGTATTGGGGGTGTGTGTGTGTGTGCGTGCCTGTGTGTATGTGTATGAGTGTGTGTATGTGTGCGTGCGTGCGTGTGTGTATGTGTGTGCGTTTATGGGGTGTGGTGTGGTGTGTGTGCGTGTTGGTTGTGTGTGGTGTGCATGGTGTGCGTGTGTGTGTGTGCGGTGTCGTGTTGTGTGTGTGGTGTGGGTCGTGTGTGTGTGTATGTGTGTGTGCGTGTGTGTGTATGTGTGTATGTGTGCGTGTGTACGTGTGTACTGTGTGTTTGTATGCGTGTGTGTGTAGGTTTATATTTTAGGCATTTAGTGGACGCCCTTATTTGGCGTGACATTCACAGCTTACATTCATTTAGTAGCCGTTTCCACAGCTGGGTATTTTACTGAAGCACTTCAGTACTTTGCTCAAGGGCACCATGGCTGTGCCCCAGCTGTGCAGATTACAGCCTGGGAGTCACCGAACTGAACCAAGCTACCTAAGCAATACGATATACCGCTGCACTGTGTGTGTGTGTGTGTGTGTGTGTGAGTGTGTGTGTGTGTGTGTGAGTGTGCATGTGTGGGGAGATGTGTGTGACTTTGTGTGTGTGTGGGGTGTGTGTGTGTGTGTGTGTGTGTGCCTCTCATGTTCCTCTAGGACAGGGACAGTGGAGGATCGTGTCCAGACCCGTGTCTGTGGGCGGTAATGACATTACGGAATGTGGAATTCCTCTATCCGGAAGGTGTAATGTTATAAGAGAGGCGTGCTCTGCTCTGAAGATTATCCAGCTATGCCCAGGGGCCCGGGGCCAGTTCTCACTAATCTGATAGAAAAAGGACAGAACCCTCAACAGCAGGGGCCTGATTTGGGGGGCAAAGACAGGACTCCACCGGGCAGGGTGGGGTGGGGCGGCTGCCAGGCCCAGAAAGGGCCTGTTTAACCTAGATGGGTCACGCTGGATACATGGAGGTCATCGTCGTTTCCGGAGCAGAGCTGCGGTTTAGGGGGCTCTCTGTGAAGTGGCAGAGTCCTGGCAGGCAAACAGATGGGCCGCTCAGCCACGACGAAGCAGGGCTAATTACCCGCACCATGTGACCCGCGACGCCGAACGCAACAGGGCCGGCAGCGCCGGTGTACGCGCACCCCGGGCGATGGCGGCCGGGCAGCGAAACGTCACGCGCTGCGGACAAAGTGAGCGACCCCGCTCCCGGGGACATCGCCCCCTGGTGTTCGTATCGGGGAACAGCAGGGAGTACGACAGCTGCGGAAAACAGCAGCAGGCCAGTCCTCCCGCCATTGCGCTTCAGGACGGAGAGGTGACGGAGGAAGAGGGGGGAAAAAAGGAAAAAAGTGAGATTTTAAAAACAAAAAACAGAAATGTGGGAAAGAAATAAGTCTAAAAATAATTCCAAGAGAAGCAGAGATCCTTTAGCAAAGTACGCTCTCATGCCAGACGCTAATCAAAACTATCGAGTGTGGGTCCAGGGGATGTTTTCCTCGCTTGTTATTTGCCGGGTCTGAAATTGAATCCCCGGCAGAAAAAGCTTTTAAACGGCACCGATTGCATTCGCTTCCCCGGGATTAAGATCCAATTATCATATAGAACGGTCGCTCCACTTGTCGACGGGCTCGGGTGTGCCCTCGCTAAAATATGCGTCTCTACGGTCTTTCCGGCTCTCCCCCCGCCGTGGCCTCTGTGATTTCGGGAAAGGGGCCGTCCCGTCCGGAGTGTCTTGTCCTCCGTCTGACGGGTTTCTCTTTGTTTTTTTGACTAATTCACAAGGCGGCCTGCTCTCTGCATCCTCTCCGGCGGCTAAGCCGCGCTGCGCCTTTAGCTACCAGAGGAGGCGCTCTCGTGTGATGAGACAAGCCTACAGGCTCAAATATGCGCTACTACTCCTAGCCGTGGTCAGCGCCGGCTGGGTCCAGGTTTCATTTCCAGGTCAAGGTGCACGTTTCTGCAGAGCTTCTGCTGGGTTTTCCACCTTGCAGGCCTGCTTAAGGTGCTGATGACGACGATAGCGAAGCACCGCATTTACGTAGCCGTACTCTTGATTTCAAAACGCTTTACAGGGAAGGATTTTCCACGCCCTCCATTTTGACAAGCAGCCACCTGAGGCGCGGCGGCCATTTTGTTCCGGAATGCTCGCCGCTCCTCAGGCGAACTGCGCGGGCGCATCGCTCATTCAAACTGTCCGACTCTCGTCACGGCGCCCGTCCTGTCTGCGGCTCGGAGGACTGATGGAACGAGCGCGGCAACACGCGTGTAATTTCCTGCGTCGATTTGCTAATGAACATAATAACGCTTAGTCACGCTTGCTCCGTAACTCCCCCTCCCAAATCTCCTCCCACACCCCACACTCCCCCCAAACCCCCCACCCGCTTCTTGACCGAGGATGAACCGGGCCTAATGCAATTAGCCTCCTGAAAGTTACGGTCCAAATTAGCACAGATCGTAATGGGCCCGAAATTGAATTAGCGGGAAACTAGGCGGGGGGTGTTGTGGGGGGGGGGGGCACGTGAGCGGGAGCCGGGGTGCGCTTTAATGAGGCTCATTGTGGGGCCTCTCTTTCAGCGAGGAGGCTTAGAGCGCGGGGAGAGGGGATAAAGCCCGCTTATATCCGTTTACTCCGTCGGAAAAAACACTCTACGCACACAAAGCCGCTCGGAGCGGGCCTATTGGGGGAACTGGGGGGGGGGGGATTTCAGCTGCTAATCCAAACCCCCCCATACACATCCACACCCCCCACACCCCCAACCCACTGATGCTCGCCTGCTCTTACCACACAAAGCCAGTTCTCACGCTGGCCGCCCTGGTCCTGGTCCGGGGAGCCTCGGGTCTGACCTGTCACTCAGTGACGATCACCGTGGAGATCAGAACTGGGTCAGTGGGAAAGGAGGAGCACACCTCTGACTGCTAAAAGCGCTAAACTGAGAGAGGCCTTTTAGGCCCCGCCTTCATCAGCCTCCATCCAATAAGGATGGTGTAATGAGGCCGGTGGGAATCTGCACTTTTCAAAAGTAAAGCTTGTCTCGCATCCGTGTTCATTAAACGACCAGCCGTCCTTTCTGCAGCCCCACCCCTCACAGCCCCGCCCGCCGTGGCTTGTCGTCCCGCAGCCCCGCCCTTTTATAAACCGCAATAATGATTACCGCCAGCTTTGGGCTCTCCTGTGAATCGCCTGTTACTTTGTCCCCGCCCGAATTTCTCCAACCAACAGGAGCCGGCTCTTTAAAGATCCACTTCCGGCCTAAAAGCCGTCACGATGGCGCCAATTACTCCGGCGTACCGACTGAAATAACTGACAAAAGCAGAGTGCGTCTGTCGCTCGGTTTCGCGTCAGGAGGCGCTCCTGGGCGAGCAGCGGAGGGCGAGCCGACCGTTCGCTCGCGAGCCACGCCGCCGCCGCCGTCGCCGCCGGTGATCGAGCCCGACGCGGGATCGCTGCGGACGCGTTCGGACGCGACGGTGTCATTTTCGAACCCGACGCCTCTCCAGCTCATCCGTTCAGGCTCCGGTTTCCCTGGCAACCCCCGAGGCCTCGCTCCGTACGATTTCGCTCGCGTAAATACCAAAAAAAAATTCCCCGGGTTTTTGTGTGTGATCACTTATGTGTGATAACTAACTGGCAGTACTTGCGCTCCAGCGAAAAAAGGATTCAAGAAACCACTATAGCCTAACTATATAATACAACAATAATCTCCATTTATTTAAAATGTACGATAATGAATATGAGTTAAACTGAATATGTTTCCCCACTGTGGATTTTGATTACCAGCCTATAGCAACCCCAGGCAATAGTGATTTAATAATGAACAGACAAACATCTATAGTTAAACATCTATAAAAAGCTATTCAACAAATTACCCTGTGAAAAGTAAAATCTTTAAAACGCTATTTTGAGGGATACTAAAGGTTAGAAAGATTTCCTGTGACATAAAGTTGGCCAAATTGCTTTGGGTTATTCGGGCTTAAATTTCAGTTTGTCTGGAAGTCCCGCCCGCAGGAACAACAACATCAAGCCCGGTTGCCTATTTTCTCGACTCTGGCAGGGAAAGACCCAGGTTTAATGGAGCGGAGAGTTTGCACCGCAGACGCCATCAGATCCACGCTCGGCCGCATAATCGATTTTAAACACGACGAGACTGAGCAAACACCTGCGCGGCGGCTGTGACAAGCCGCGCGGGGCGCCGCTAGCGCTCACCGCTAAGCGACCTAAACGAGCTCCGCTAACTGTTGCGCTAGCAGCGACGGTAAACAGCCAATTAGCGGATTGCTGAATCATGAGCTCAGGTCCGAGAAACTCCACGTCGCGTAATGGCGAAGTTTACTGTTCTGGCGCTGTGCGTTGCCGCGGCGTTCCGCGATGGGTTCTGATTACTTTGGGCCCGTTTCGCTTGACCAAGCCCCCATTCCCTCAGCGGGACAGAGCCATCGACGGGGCGTTGTTCCGCACGGCACTCTGGGACCCCCAACTCCCCCCATTTTTTTAAAGGAGGGCAGACAGTCTGGCTTCATTCAGAAAGGGGAAAAGCAGAGAGGGCTACACAGGGTCAACGCAGCGGAATTTTCTACACAGAGCGCCGCGGCTAAGAAAGAGACTCCGCCCTCTTCGCCAAAGTAGGCTCCCCAAAACGTCCGGAGCCGGAGCGGGGGGAGCTTGGGTAAAGAAAATAAAGCGATGAAATAAAACGTAACAGATCAGTGCGGTCTTACCTCGACCCGTCCCGCCGAATCTCAGGTTACCGTCGTTAATTACGGCTCGTTTGCGGCCCCTGAATTACCGCGGTTGCCGCCGGCGATCTCACGCACACGCGGCGGGGCGGGGCGGGGCAGGGCGGGGCTGGCCGGGCTCCGGCGCTCCGAGCCGCGACGTCCACGTGACCGATCCGCCTTGCGGTCGACGGCGACACCGGAGGCCGGCCGATGACGGACAGCGGAACCCTCGGAGGGGTCGAGGAAGCGATGACAAATAACTCCTCTCCGCTTCCCGCCGCCCCGCTCCATCACCGCCGCCGCCGACAGGGCTCCCGAGCTCATATCTCTGCCCACGCCGTTATGAGTCTGTCAGGCTTTATTGTCTTGTGACGGAGCAGTTTTTGTGTTAACCTCTGACCACACGCCCCCCCCCCCCCCCCCCCCACCCCCCACCCCCCAACCCACCCGTCAGCTTCCCCGAAAATCTCTCCCGACAGCTCGGATCTCTCCAGGACGGAGCGGAGGCGCGTAGCTCCGGCCCCGAGCGACTCCGCGCGGACCGCGGGACGCAGAGCCGACTCGCTCCGGTGAGAACGCCTGACTCCTCCTCCGCAAAAAATACACCCCAAACGCAGGGGCTGCGGCTCCCACATCTGAACAAACCTGCTTCTGCTGCATGAATTAAAGCAGCAGTATCAACAACAAAAAACCGCAGAAAGTGAGAAACAGTAAAGGGAGAAAAATAAATAAATAAATTGAACTCGTACAAATTACAGTTAGTTATACAACCGCTAGTTGAAGTGAGTGACTTTGAGAGTCCCGTGAATTTCCTTATAGCGTTTCGGACTTTGGCTGATCCTCGTGTTCTGTCTTAACACCCATCTCTTAGCCAGCCCCAAAGTAAAAACCTTCCTGAGGGTAAATCACAACTGCTGCATTGGAATAAATGGAACGGTTTGGTATTTCTGACCCTGCTGTCCCATCAACATTATAAAAGTGTTCATTTGGTTATATGTTTGAAGACCCCACACCTGAACGTACCTTTCGGTGGCTGATCCAGCTATCCAATCTTCAGGGAAGATAACTGCACGCTATTTTGTCACAAGCTGCAGGAAACCTTGTGAAACTCAAAACCGGAACATATTTAAACAACCCCATCAAAGCAGGACCGCTGTGCAAAACGGTCCTTCATCGCTTGAACGCGGCCTTCAATCGTACCGCTTCATGACCGTTCTTTGCCACAAAACATGTTTTTCTCTAAACCCTGAGCTTGTCCTCTTTTGCCTGTTTCCCTTTCTTTTGAATCATTTGTTTAACAATCAGAGGCTTGTCCCCACAAGAGTGGAACCTTTTTTCCAAATCCTGAGCTTGGTTATAAAAATCTGACCCTCCAATCACAAATCCACCTGTCACGGTTTCTGTGCAGGTAGATCATTTTTCTGTGCCTGCACCGGCTCAGTGGTTAGCATTCCGATTAGCCACTCGGCTAATCGTTATTTTGGGGTGTGGGGACGATTAGTTCGAGCTTGCAGATTAGCCACTCGGCTAATCGTTATTTTTGGTTCCTGTGGGAGGATTGTTCCTGCTTGAACATTCCATGCATTCCTGCAGGGTTACCTCTGATCGGTTTCACCTGTGGGTTGCTCACATCTTCCGCTGATTACCAGCCACACCTGTGGCTGGGTATTTAAAGCGTCAGTAGGCAGTGGAACGGTGCTTGAGTGTAACGTGTTTTGCTCTAGCCAGTTCCCTGTCGTATTTCTGAGCAAGGTGTAAGGAATATAAGAACAAAGAAATTTAAAAAGAGTTCTGACTTCAGTTTGTTTGTTTTTCTTTTGAGAAAAAGGTATTAGGACGGTATAGGTCCAGATTCTGAGGCTGGCGGTTTTAAGGGTTATTGTGTCACCGTTGGGGCACAAACCTTTCTGCCCCTTACTAACTAGTTTCCCCCTGGTTTTAGTGGGCCTCAGATCGTCTTTTGTTTGTTTTTTTGAAAAGACATTTTCTTTTTCTCTGCTTCGGGTCGAAGTCGCTTTTCTTCTTTTCTTTTCCCTGTTCCTTTATTTTCTTTATATACTCCTTCTTCCTCAGTTACCCGTTTAGGGGTTTATTCATTTTTTGGGATACGTCCCTTAGGAGTATAGCACCCCCTTCTCATTTCGTCTCTCACGAGACTCAGTGGTTACTGGAGTGCCCCTTTGGTAACTTATAGATCCCCTGTTTGGTCGCGTCTGGTCTTCACACTTCCCTCCCTCACACCACCTCATTTTTTCAACTTGTCTGAAGAGGATATTAATATAGCCTGTATGTCCTGAGCGTGGTTCTCAGCTAGTCCTCTCCTGAGCACAACGGTGTGAAGAAAACCATTGTCTGTCTTTTGAATATTCAAATCCAAGAGAGAAATTTAGGTTCCACTGTGCTGTTAACTCATTCTGAGGTCATTGGTGCCATGGTTGTAGTAGAGTCGGTATAAATGTAACAGTTTCTGGCTGTGTTACATGTGTTATGCGCTACATTTATACTGACTCTCCCCTACTGATGAGACTCATTTAAGTCACTATCTGTATTGGGCCACTGTAGCGAGATGACAAGCTATCAGTCCATAGAGGAGTTATGGGAAAACGGATACTGCAGCTCTGTAGAGGGCAACATGAAAGTGGTCGAGCTGGCAGACGTTCCTCTGACCTTCTTTACATTACAATCACTCGGCAGACACTCCTATGCAGAACGACATACAGTGGAGAACATTAGTGTTTCTCTCAGGAATACAAACACGTGGCATCACCAAGTAGGCACAGAGGCCCCATTTATAATACGTCTTAACCTAACAAACAATAGTTCATACTGTAACACAAGAAAGTACCACTAGACAGATATTTACACAGGTACACCTATAACCTTAATCAAAAGGAAATCCATAGAGAGAAAGAAAACAAAAAGAAAATAGAAAGAAAGAAAGAAAGAAAGAAAGAAGAGCATTGAAAGGGGAGCCATGGTGCAATCTGCATAGGCGAGTCTTCAGTCTTTGTAAGAAGACAGGCAGGGTTTCTATCGTCCTGTACTGCAGTGTTTTTACAGGTTATGCAGAAAAAACAAAAAACTTCATTTTTTTTATTTTGCTTTGCGAGGTCCATTCTATCCATCACAATGAGTCCAACTCCAAGGTGGTGTTTCAGAGCCGCTAACCCGTCATCACGGCTAACGATTGCATTCCACATTCACAGCGAACAAACGCACTTGTTCCAGTGGCCCACGCTTTCAATAATGTTTACGTGTGCAGTATCTTCAGCGAAGAGGGGCAGCAGAGGAAACAAAGGCTTTAATGAAGCAGTCGACTTAATCAGAGGCTAGCTCTGCCAAACTCGTCCCACAAGATAATTGGTCTTCCAAGCGAGGGATCAGGACTCTAATCAACTCATATTCTTATTGATTTCGATGGATTTTTATGAACTTGTAATATACGTATGACTTATTAACTTTTAAAAACTCTCCAACTGAAGGTAAAACGTTTCAAAAACGAATTTACTAACAATGCTCGCTGCCCAAAATAAATGAATAATTTAAGGATATTGGATCACGGCTCTATAGCACGCTATAAAGAAACCCTCTCATAATTTCAGCTTCAACGGTAAAAATCTATACGCTATTAAATCAGTTTTAGCACTTAATTTGAGCGAAACATAAATCTTTAACCTTCCTTTGAATCTGCGAATATTTATTAGGTGAGAAAACTGAATTGTGTGAAGAACGCTGAGCTGTCATTACCTGACCTGAATACGGTTTATGGCAATGAACCGGGTCAGTGTTTGCAGATAGACCCATGAAACGGGGTCTGGCTTTGTGTTTACAGGTAGAGTCATGAACCAGGTCAGGCTCTGTGTTTGCAGGTAGAGTCATGAACCAGGTCAGGCTCTGTGTTTGCAGGTAGACTCATGAACCAGGTCTGGCTCTGTGTCTACAGGTAGACTCCTGACCTGGGTCAGTGTTTACAGGTAGACCCATGTAGGGGTCTAGCTCTGTGTCTACAGGTAGACTCCTGGCCTGGGTCTGGCTCTGTGTTTACAGGTAGACTCCTGACCTGGTCTGGCTCTGTGTTTACAGGTAGACCCATGACCAGTGTCTGGTGCTGCAGTAACATGTAGACGCACGTGACCCTTGTACACCCAAACCAGCTGTCACAGGCGAGGTAAAGACAAGCACAGCAGTGATGCGTCTCTATCCCAGCATGCCATGCTGGTTATTGGCGGGGTTCCAGCTGAAGGCAGCGAGTCGCTGAAACAGTGTCCGCCCATCTAGGAGACACTGATCCCAGCGCCCTCCACCTCTGACCACACGCACAGTGCACACACACACACACACACACACACACACTCACACAAACGCAGAATCCTTACCCTGAACTTTATAATGAAGACGAACAGGATCGTTCAGCACGTCCTGGCTAATTGTGTCCATAGAATATAGTGAGAATCTATGACTGTGTCAGAGTGGAGCTCCAGAGATCCAATTTTCTCTTACTCCGCTACCAGTCCTCGTAATTTACCCCGCGCATTAATAACTCTCTGTCTGAATTAATACTGTCTAGTCAGGGCAGAATTTTTATGCTGAACTCATCTGCACCTGTGTCCTCTCGTTCTGTTGGTAGAACCTTCTTAATCCCTGTAGGGATTTAAATATTGCAATGAAGGGTGACGCCCCTTTTAACCTTTTTTTATTGAGACTGTAGAGATTACATGCCTTAATTCACTCTTCCTATGTCACCCGCTCAAGCGCAGAGACCCATCTCTTATCCCTTGTGTTTTTTCTACAGCTTCTACTGCAGGGATCTCAAACGCCAGTCCTGCAGGGCCACAGTGTCTGCAGGTTTAACTCCAGTCCTGGAGGGCCGCAGGGTCTGCAGGTTTAACTCCAGTCCTGGAGGGCCACAGTGTCTGCAGGTATAACTCCAGTGCTGGAGGGCCACAGTGTCTGCAGGTATAACTCCAGTGCTGGAGGGCCGCAGTGTCTGCAGGTTTAACTCCGGTCCTGGAGGGCCGCAGTGTCTGCAGGTTTAACTCCAGTCCTGGAGGGCCGCAGTGTCTGCAGGTTTAACTCCAGTCCTGGAGGGCCGCAGTGTCTGCAGGTTTAACTCCAGTCCTGGAGGGCCGCTGCGTCTGCAGGTTTAACTCCAGTGCTGGAGGGCCGCAGTGTCTGCAGGTTTAACTCCAGTCCTGGAGGGAACAGTGTCTGCAGGTTTAACTCCAGTCCTGGAGGGCCGCAGTGTCTGCAGGTTTAACTCCAGTCCTGGAGGGCCACAGTGTCTGCAGGTTTAACTCCAGTCCTGGAGGGCCGCAGTGTCTGCAGGTGTTACTCCAGTCCTGGAGGGCCACATGTCTGCAGGTTTAACTCCAGTCCTGGAGGGCCGCAGTGTCTGCAGGTTTAACTCCAGTCCTGGAGGGCCGTAGTGTCTGCAGGTTTTACTCCGGTCCTGGAGGGCCGCAGTGTCTGCAGGTTTAACTCCAGTCCTGGAGGGCCGTAGTGTCTGCAGGTTTAACTCCAGTCCTGGAGGGCCGTAGTGTCTGCAGGTTTAACTCCAGTCCTGGAGGGCCACAGTGCCAGCAGGTTTAACTCCAGTCCTGGAGGGCCGCAGTGTCTGCAGGTTTAACTCCAGTCCTGGAGGGCCGCAGTGTCTGCAGGTTTAACTCCAGTCCTGGAGGGCTGCAGTGGCTGCAGGTTTAACTCCAGTGCTGGGTGGCCACAGCATCTGCAGATTTAACTCCAGTCCTGGCAGGGGCGCTGTGACTGCAGGTTTAACTCCAGTCCTGGCGGGGGCGCTGTGTCTGCAGTTTAACTCCAGTCCTTAAGAGGGCATTCCATCCATCCAAACCAGCTTAGTGCATTTGTTCATTCACATGCTGATTGTAAACAACGAAGGCTGACTTCCTTCCACCATCGCAAGAGCAAATAAATTTAACTCCAGCCTAAAACAGAATCCTATTTCAGCTCACGTCCAAAAAAAAAAAAATTCTTCCACACGTTCTCTCGCAGTTTTAGTGCTCTCCAGAAACATCAGATTACGGGATGACTAAGCCGCATGTTCTGCTGCCTGCCATTTCAGCCCCAGCGTTTGATAAGCCCCCAACACCCCCCCCCCCCACCACCCCCACCCCTCGCAGCCTCAGAGGGGCTCACGCCCTGTAAGACTACAGGCCCCGCTCTTCATGCTGCCTGAAAGCAATAATCGAGGCTGTGCGATAAGCGGGCAGGAAGCGGGGATTGTGATTGGTTATCCCCGCAGGGCAGGAGCTTAAACGCCAGGGAGAGTGTTTATCTGACTGGAAAAGCACCTCAGCTTAGAGGAGGGGGCGGAGCCTAACCCTCCGGTCTGTTCCGCGCGGCGTAGCATTGGAAATGCAGAAAAGCACCTCGGCTGAGGAGGGGGCGGAGCCTAACCCTCCGGTCTGTTCGGTGCGGCGTAGCGTTTGAGATGCAGAAAAGCACCTTAGCTTAGAGGAGGGGGCGGAGCCTAACCCTCCGGTCTGTTCCGCGCGGCGTAGCGTTTGAGATGCAGAAAAGCACCTTAGCTTAGAGGAGGGGGCGGAGCCTAACCCTCCGGTCTGTTCGGTGCGGCGTAGCGTTTGAGATGCAGAAAAGCACCTTAGCTTAGAGGAGGGGGCGGAGCCTAACCCTCCGGTCTGTTCGGTGCGGCGTAGCGTTTGAGATGCAGAAAAGCACCTTAGCTTAGAGGAGGGGGCGGAGCCTAACCCCTCCGGTCTGTTCGGCGCAGCGTAGCGTTTGAGATGCAGAAAAGCACCTTAGCTTAGAGGAGGGGGCGGAGCCTAACCCCTCCGGTCTGTTCGGCGCGGCGTAGCGTTTGAGATGCAGAAAAGCACCTTAGCTTAGAGGAGGGGGCGGAGCCTAACCCTCCGGTCTGTTCGGTGCAGCGTAGCGTTTGAGATGCAGAAAAGCACCTTAGCTTAGAGGAGGGGCGGAGCCTAACCCTCCGGTCTGTTCGCGCGGCGTAGGTTTGAGATGCAGAAAAGCACCTTAGCTTAGAGGAGGGGCGGAGCCTAACCCTCCGGTCTGTTCGGCGCGGCGTAGCGTTTGAGAGCAGAAAGCACCTCAGCTTAGAGGAGGGGGCGGAGCCTAACCCTCCGGTCTGTTCGCGCGGCGTAGCGTTGAGAGCAGAAAAGCACCTTAGCTTAGAGGAGGGGGCGGAGCCTAACCCCTCCGGTCTGTTCGGCGCGGCGTAGCGTTTGAGATGCAGAAAAGCACCTTAGCTTAGAGGAGGGGGCGGAGCCTAACCCTCCGGTCTGTTCCGCGCGGCGTAGCGTTTGAGATGCAGAAAAGCACCTCAGCTGAGGAGGGGGCGGAGCCTAACCCTCCGGTCTGTTCCGTGCAGCGTGGCATTGGAAATGCAGAAAAGCATTTTAGCTGAGGAGGGGGCGGAGCCTAACCCTCTAGTCAGTTTGACGCACAGCTTCTCTGAGAAAATTTGTGAGGGTTACCTCCTGAGAAAGTTCTGCCGCACCTTTAAACCACTGCCATGCGTTCCCACGGCAACACGCGCTGTCGGGACAGGTGATGGATTTGGCTGGAGTTAATTCCATTTTGACTCCGTCAATTCAGAACAATGAACTTAAATTCAATGAATTTGCTGACAAATCTCCACGTAGCACAACGGTCATTTTAACTCACTAAATAAAATTCAGATTACAACACAGCATATCATTAAAAAAAAAAAAAAAAAAAAAGTGACCTATAGATTCTAGTTCCGCGCATGTGTGCATTTAACAGGGATGTTGAAGTCTGAAGTGCCGGGTGCATCTCTGTACAGAGAGAATCTCTACCTAAACGCGTGCTTTTCCGACAAGCGTGCGCACCTCAGGTTCGTGAGAACGTTCGCAGCCAGGGCTGAAAGACAGACACGGCAGACGGTGGTGAAAGAGGCCCTCAGGAGGGAGCTTTATTGCCGTTACGAGTACAATGCAGCCTTAGGGTTATACCGCTCAGGAGCGCGCGGTCAGGGGAGACAGAGTGCAAGGCGTCAGAGCGCAAATCGCGTGCGAATCGGTCAGAAAATCCCACAGAAAAAGCCTTTAGGGGCGTGTGTGAGCTAGCCTGTACCTTCTGATCCACATGCATCATTCGGCTATTTTTATATCCCGCGAATGTTTACGCTATGCGGGAAACGCACCGTCAAAATAAAGGTTTATGAAAGCAACGATCGTGTGAAATTAAACAGTTTTTTTTGTGGATTTCCGTCGGCCTTGACCGCGCGCCCCTGATTTCGGGAGTTCAGGGTGTCTCTCCTGAGTTCAGCGGCAGAAGCTTCCCGGGTGAACCCAGGACCGGGGGTCGGTCGTCTTCGGCCCGCTGGGACCACGCGGACCGGTCCGACCGTGCGGGCGCGCTCCGTAGTGTGACTCTTAAGAAATGAAGCAGGATAAATACGTTAAAACCATACGGGGAAGGCACGCCGCTTTTCGACCATCGTCCCCGGTTCAGAAAAAGGTTGGCGGTCGCGGTCGCGGCTGAGCGGGTGGACAGCGGGGCGGCTCTCCGCCTCAGCCGTGGTTCACCAGCAGGTTCTGCAAGGGAAGGAAGAAAAGAAAAAAAAACAAGCGGTTATTACCCATGATTCCCTGCAAAAACTCATTCCCACAATTCCCTGATATACCCTCAGGTTAAATATTTGCTTAGCTCGAAGCTTTAATAAGGGAGAGGCTATTTTTAACTAAGCTAGTGCTAACTCAATATAAAAGCTGTATTTGAACATGCCAAAGACACATAACATTAATGAAAGTGCTGAACGGAAAGCACCGAACACATATACTCTCTCTCACATACACACACCTGCGCCCACACACACATTTAAAAACCTTTAATCTAAGTTTTAATGAAGTTGCACAAAGGATGTAAAAAATTTGAAATGCGTTAGCTGGCTGAGTTACATTTTCAGATGCTGAGAAGCTGTTTTCCGATAACTCCAATCTAGAGTCGCAATTGGAGGCATGGATTTCTCTGTGCCAATCAGAAGTCCTCTCGAGCTCTGTTTGAACTTGAAAATCTCTTCATCAGCCACCTCACGTACTTCCTGCTGGGCGCGCCAATCAGCTTGCAGCGCTTCGACCCCACTCCGGTTCACCTTGTCACTCACTTTCTCCACAGCGTCCTTAGCTGGGCCAGCTTACATAACTCTTTTACTGACTATCTGTTTCTGCAGGTTTGGGTGGGGGGGGGGGGGCACTTTGGGGCACGAGGTAAGAACTTTGTTCAAGGATGCATCGGTGTTGCCTCATCTGGGACTTGACCTCGCAACCCCCTGGTTGCGAGCCAGCTCCCCGCCTTTATCCTGTCTAAACTGCATGCGGGTTAGAGGTTCTCGAGGAGCCCAAAAAAAGAAAAGAAAGTGAAGAAAGGAAAAATTAAAGGAACAAATCCTAAAAGAATGTTCGTCGGGCTCCATGGAGCGCGTGCGGGTGAGCTGTTCCCCGTTATCGCCGAATCCGGATCCTGCCGGTGCTGCCGGTGGCCGTCGACCCTGCCGGGTGAATCCGGACCCTGCCGGCAGTCCCAGCCCCGCCCGGCTGAACAAAACGCGTCACCTCAGCTCAGCTACTGCCAAACCCTAAGGGCCTGATTTACTAAGACCTTTAGCATGTGCAAACCCTTTTAGCACCCACAAACTAATAACAGAACCAATGATTGGTGCAAAAAAAAGACCTTGACCAATCATTGGTCACCTTACTGATATTTCATGCGCTAAAAGCTTTTGCACACGTTAGTCTTAGTAAAGCAGGCCCCAAATGTTTTTCATGGCTTCACCAGCACAACCTATGCTACCTCTAAAACTACATCCCCAAACCTGCTTTCTACGTGAAGCGCTACATTCTCAGCCTCCATCTTCCACCTACCGTGGAAATTCACAGTAGAGCAAGAGAGAGGCATGCAGACATTATCCCAACCTGCAAATCACCAGTTAAAATAAGCTCCCATTCACAGGGATAAGGATCTCTTACTTACACATTCACATATTCTGAGGAGCACGGACAGCTCAGAGCTAGCATCGCTAATGCCTAGAGTGATCATAAACGCGGTCACGTCAAAGACCGATCGACGGCAGGCCGGTCAGGGCCGGTTCGGTCCGGTCTGAAGCCGCGCCGTCTTCGACCTCCGCCGCGAAGCCGGCCGCTGGCATCTGGCCTGCGGGCCGCGCGGGTCCGCCGGGACCTCCGGGGGTAAATAATTATCTTTGGCTCGGCGCCGTGCCACCGCTAAGCCAGGGCAGGGCAGCAGAGCCCGCCGCCGCCCACTGCAGAACAGGAAACCGTGACGAGGCGACAGGGACGCAAAGCTAACGCTGCTGCTAACCGCTGCCCTCGCGCGGACCAGCCAATCAGAAGAGGATTCATTCGCAGGTCTTACCAACAGTGTCATTTAACAGAAATTTCCCACTATGTGATTGAAAAAAAAAAACCTTTGATTACGCAGCAGGCAGTTCCTGAAACAAGCGATTCTTTTTTCCTCTTTTTCTTACTCTAATAATGAGAAACGTGTGATAATATCTGTAGACAACGGACCGGCTTCTGCGTTGCTTCCACAGTCTTACACCAAACTTTTAAAAATAAACCTAAAAGACTCATGCTGGAGGCAGTGCGGTGCTTTGACATCAACCTAAAGTGAAGTTCAGGCATACAGAAATCTGCAGAAGGATTTTCAGATCTATTTAAGATGGAAAGACAAACTGTACACAGTTTCAGAATGGTCTGCATATGTGTGTGTCCATGTTTCTATGCACGTGCAAACGTGTGCAGGACACGTATGTGCGTGTGTATGTGTACCTGCATACATACGTGCATGTAATGTGTGGGATGTTTGTATACGTACGTATTCTCCACACTAGAGCGCTGACTCATTATTCAAATTTACCTGCTCGCTGCTGGCGGCTGCGAACACCAATCACAGCCCAGGAGATTGAGGTCTTTACCAAACTAATGTGAGCTGTTTCCCGGCACCCAAATCGGAGCGATCTGTTTAATCTGGGCTCTCGCGCGCCGGGTTTGATTACAGCTGAATCAGCCGTTGTCTGAGGCTCTTAATAAACACACCGTCTAGAGGTGCCAAGGCCCTGCCTCCCAACTCAATTAAGATGAAGAAACGCAGTGTCCACTCATCAGCGAGCTGTGTGTGTGTGTGTGTGTGTGTGTGTGTGTGGGTAGGTGTGTGTGTGAGTGTGGGTAGGTGTGTATGTGTGTGGGTGTCTGTGTGTGTGTGTGTGTGTGAGTGAGTGTGGGTAGGTGTGTATGTGTGTGGGTGTCTGTGTGTGTGTGTGTGTGTGTGTGTGTGGGTGTATGTACGCGTGTATAGAATGCATTTATGTGTATGTGTGTTGTATGTACAGTACGTGTTTTATATGTTTTTGAGTGCATGTATTTATGTGGGTGTGTGTTGTATGTGCTTGCGTGCGTGTGTGTTTGTATATGTATGTGTTTTATGTGCTTGTGTGTGTGCATGTGCGTGATGCAGTTGGAAGAGGAGTCCTTGCACGTCTCTCATACACAAGCAAAAACAGTCTCACAAACAGTAACATTGTCATACACACACACACACACACACACACACACAAATGTTCAACTTCAACATGCATTGCCTCTCCACAAACACGCAGTACTTTTTCACCCATTTAAACACAGTAACACACACAGAATGTGTTCACACATTCAGACGCAACAGTGAGAAACTGTACAAAAGCAACAAAAAAAGCTATTTTAAAAAGCTGCAATGTCAGGAACATACAGTACTCAGAAGAATAATGTGTAGAGAGATACCATGGTAACGCATCGGTCCTCAAGGTGAAAGAACGAGGGGGGGGAAGGGGGGGAGGTGGAAGAAGCAAAACTCTGATATTGAGACCAAGAGCTCCCTGCGTCGCTTTTTTCCCATAACAAAATCATAGAAGACTGCAGCCCTGCAACGGATTGGCGGCCTATCCAGGGGGTATTATTCCTGCCTCTTGCCCAATGCACCCTGGGATAGGCTCCAGCACCCTCCTTGTACCTGCCCAGGATAAGCGGGTATGGATAATGGATGGATAGATGGACAGTGGACTGCATCTCACCCGCTGACCAACGCAGGATGCGGTGTGAGACAGACACAGAACAGGTGCGAAGAATGGCAATTTCCCAGAGCGGCGATTTACCGAAACAGTGATTTACCACAGCGCAGATTTATCAGAATGGCAATTTACCAAAACAGCAATTTACCGGAACGGCGATTTACCAGAATGGCAATTTACCAGGTGATTTACCAGAACTGAGATTTACCAGAACAGCAATTTACCAGAAATGAGATTTGCCAGAACGCCAACTTGTCAGAACACAGGCCCTCCCGCAGCTCCATGTCCCAATTAACTAATGAAAACATTTTCCAAGGCTGCTGTGCTCTTTACAAAATACGAGCTATAAAGCTATAAAGCAAAGTCATCCACAGAAGCTGAGATAGCAGGCTGCCCGTACAGAGCCCAGGATGAAGGGCTTAACCTGGGCTCAGGAAGGCTGGGCTGAGTACAGAACAGACAGGATTAAAGGGACTGGTACTGCCTCCATGTCTCCAGACCAGCTGCTACCAGAATCTACCTGTGACGGTTTTTTTTTTTATTTTAATTTTTTTACCTCAACTGTAGGTTTTCTTGAGGATTCAGGCTCAGTTTTGCACAATGTTTCTCATCTCCTGTTTTTCTGGTAAGGTTCTTTTACTCTTTTTTCTGTAAAAAGTGATCTACACATAATGAAACTGAATTGAGTACACAAATTACATTGGCATGGCAAGGTACGCCATCTGCCAAGCTACGGCTTGGCGGATCACGCCCTATACCTATTACAACAACGAGTTTGGCACTCTTCAGGGTTCCCTACAGAAATGACTACAATGACCACAGACTCTCAGCCTTTAAGAGCATTCATTTCTGTACCTTCTGATCTCATGTAAAGACCTCAGATTTCAGATACAACTTCACATGTCCACATTTAATGGCGGGCCTATATTTGGCATGCTTTAATTAATGACACTGCTTTGCTTGCGTAACCTGGCATCGTTGGATGTCGAAACCGTGTTTTTGTTGAGATATCATTTCGTTTTTGTACTGTAATTGATAATGAACTAGAATGTAAGGTTTATGAGTAAACTTTAGTATGATTGCTTCAACAATTGTTTATCTGTTACCAGATGAACAAGATTAAGAGCTGCAGCATCTTAAAATTTTACCAGTAAAACCATACGACATTACAACCTAATGGATTTTGTAGACTATCAAATAGTGGCACCGCTGAGGAATCGCTTATAACGCATTGCTTATAACACATTGCTTATAACCTGCCATTCACACACATTCCGCACTACATCCACATTCAGGCTTTGAGCAGATGCTCTTATTCAGAGTGACTGTGAGTGCACACAAACGGGTTTAGACCAGGAAGAGCTGGTGCCAAGTCATTAGGGTCACAGCCGATAGTACCCATTAATACATCGCTTACTCAGAAGTAATAAATACATCAACCTACAACATAACATTAAGAGGCACATAGGTGCAAGAGGGAGACTGAGCCAGTGGCAAAAGGGTTTGAGGATACAGCTAACGCCAAGGGCTAGTAAAGTCATGTTAAATAGTTCACCAATAGGACACTTGTGCAGGTTAATTAATGTTCATCTTATTGGCTACAGTACATATTGGTTTCCGATACTGCTGGAAGTGGTGAGGGTCAGCTATAAGAGGTCATCGTCCCTGTAGCCAAATAAACCCCAATGCCCCAGTGCAGTGATAGGGACACTGTGCTTTAGGAGACACCGTCATTCAGATGAGACGTGAAACCTGTGTGGTCATCAATGATCCCACGGCACTTTCTACAAGGGTCATCACCCTCCATTTTAATTGGCTGATATGAGATGAGTGTGCTGCTGCTGCTGTGGTGGTTGAGGAGATTTCCCCCCTTATCACTGAAAAACACGCTATATACGCTATATAAGCCAATGGATTTTTTTGGGTAATAAACCAATAGATTCAATTAGCCAATACAGCAATGAATTTGATTAGTTAATAAACCTATGGGTTTGATTAGCTAATAACCCAAAGGTCAGGTAATTAACTACTAACGAATCATGATCTCATGTAAGTGAGATCAAACCCGAACGATTCGACTCCGCTCATCCACTGACCTACACTATAATGCTGGCTAACACTTTTTTGAGCCAATCAGATCGCAGGATTTTTAACAGGATGCCAATGACACATACTGTAACCTTGTAGAGCTGATGGTGATGGAGAGCCTGGGCTGAAAGAGGGAATCTGGTTCAGCATGTTTCTCTCACGAATTCAGATCTGATTCATCACACTTCATTTGGATTTAGCAATTCAACAGACATTTTACATATGAAATGTGTAAAATTCAGACCAAGCTCATTCATCATGGGTACAAGAGCTGTGTCCCACCTGGGATTCAAACCAGCAACCAGCCCAGTTCTCGAACCTCTACGCTACACCGCCACCTTGTTTTTTGGTGTTTGTTCCCGTCGGGCTGGGTGGGTTTTGGTTCTGTTCTGACTGGATTCTGGCACAATCATTTGGGCCCCAACGTTCCAATAAAGGCGGGGCAGCCATCTTCCATCACCACCCGCCACGTCGCTAAGAGACAAGCCCAGACTCCAATAGCGAACCTACAAATACTGGCTGTGAAATTGCTCTGAATGGCGTTAATGAGTAGAAGCAGCAGGGGGCGATGTGGTAGATTAGGATTTCACAGCAAGGGCACTCATATCCCCTTAGACATGCACAGTCAGGCGTTACAGTGCAGTGGGAAGGATAACGTATTAAAAAAGCATCACGTGAATGTATTTGGTAAATATTTCCTCTGTTGCGTGCGGCGTTGTCTGGGAGACGCGGAGAGCAGAAGTGTGGAGGATGGCGGGGTGGCGGCTCATGGAGGCCTTGCGGGGCAGACGACGTTTGGCCAGAGCCCAGGGTTCCATGAGCTGAGCGGGTTTCGTACGCCGTCGAACACTGTGTCCAGAGAGATTTTTTTGGGGGGGGGGCAGGGGTGGAAAGAGCTGTCAGCCACGGGTATCCAGCACTGGTGGAACATGCCTGCCCTTTGACCTTCTGATCAGCACCAGAGAGAGAGAGGGGGGAGGGAGGAGAGCCGGGAGGGGGGCGTGGGCACTCGGCATTCTGGGATACGGACCCCAGCCACAGCTCTGAAGCAGAAAACAGCCAGCGCTGTTACAGAACGTGATGAAGATGAATAAACTGTTTCAGTGCACACGCCGTTTCTTAAGATTACCATGGTGATAGCTGAGCGAGCCGGACTGTGTTTGTGAAGAAGAAAATAAACGGGTTCAGTAAATATTGATTCAAAGTTAAGAATAAAATGCTGTTGGAATCCAGGCCTTTGTGCACAGAATCTCCCATCTATGGCACTATTCTCCTCTTTCAGAACCATGGACAGCGTGTGCTGCAGAGAATGACACTTTTCTGCATTGCATTTGAAAAACATAATATTGATAATTATAACAATAATAGTACTACAGGTACTACAGGAAAGCCAGTGACTATTTTACAACCTACATTCCACACAGTACTACAGGAGAGCCAGGGACTATTTTACACCCTACAGTCCACACAGTACTACAGGAGAGCCAGTGACTATTTTACACCCTGTAGTCCACGCAGTACTACAGGAGAGCCAGTGACTATTTTACACCCTGTAGTCCACGCAGTATTACAGGAGAGCCAGTGACTATTTTACACCCTGTAGTCCACACAGTACTACAGGAGAGCCAGTGACTATTTTACACCCTGTAGTCCACGCAGTACTACAGGAGAGCCAGTGACTATTTTACACCCTGTAGTCCACGCAGTATTACAGGAGAGCCAGTGACTATTTTACACCCTGTAGTCCACGCAGTACTACAGGAGAGCCAGTGACTATTTTACACCCTGTAGTCCACGCAGTACTACAGGAGAGCCAGTGACTATTTTACACCCTGTAGTCCACGCAGTATTACAGGAGAGCCAGTGACTATTTTACACCCTTGTTGGCAGCGGTTACTCTAGAAACACTTGCCAAATTAAACTCACAAGACCGCTGGCAGGACAAAAGCAATTGTGAGCCATCACCGCAGACACAGTGAGCTGATGTCCGAGCCCAGACTCCATAGGTCCATAGGCCCTGCTGCACTAACGGGAAGAGGCTTTGTTTAGCACACAGCTACATTACCCAGCCACTGAAACTGGGCTGGTTTTTAACACCACACAGTACTGCAGTCATCTAGGTTAAACACACTGTTCAGGGGCATGACACCTGGACCCCACCTCAGGGTGGAGCAACCGGACTCCACACCGACCTCGTTTCATTTCCTGCCTCAGTGACCCAGAACGCGTTCCCGGCCCCCGTCCGAGGTTTAAAGGGGTCTCAACGCAGGACGCCCACCGCTGCAGGGGTCGCGTTTCGGACAGATAAACATCTCGGCCGATTTTGAGTCAGGTCGCCTGCACAGCCTCTTAATGGCGAATGATACTGTACTGTAGGCCGTCACATGTCATAACACACAGAGCTCAGCCATCTGCAGTCAGACACGAGCGTGACTCTTCACCGGTAGAGCACGCAGTCGTTCCTAAAGGAATGAATTAAGCACTCACAATGGATCTGGTAACCAAGGCCAAGCATTTTTTATCCGCCATCACAAAGCTTCTGCGCTGGAATGTCCGTCACAGGTTTCTGTTCTTCGCCTCGTGGTCGAACGGCACTCAGCCACCGATTCCGCAGGTCATAATTTTCACACCTTTCGCATATTACTCCTGAAGTCAATAGCGACAAAAAAAACAAAAAAAAAAAAAACACCGGCTGCTTTTGAAGGAGGAAATTGTGAGGAGAGGTCACGCAAAGCGCGTCGGACGGACGTCAGCGCCGGTACGCGACACGGCCGCTAGCGCCCGCCGTTAGCGCTGTTTCAGACGGAACCGCGCGACGCAAACTGAACGAACCCAACAGGAAGTAAAACCCGCGCGGCGGTCGGGCTGTTTTCGGCGCGGCGGTACGGGTCCCGAGAGCCGGCTCCGCGGAGGAACCTTCGGAGCTGGTTTGAGCCGACGTTTACGTGCATTCTGGGAAACGTTACCGCGGGAGCGTTACTCCGAGCCAGACCTGGCACGCTTACACACACGCTACGGAAAAACAGCCCTGTTTAAACTCAAACGGCCTGGGACCGGCAGACTGCCCTTAACCGTTTGAGTGCTGGAAGGTCTTCACCTTTTCAGTTAAACCCTTTTTAATGTCTGTAATTACGCTATAATGACTTATTCCATTTTTGACGATGAGACCGCTAATTAGACTGTACTGATTAATATATTAAAACCGCAGTCATAATTTACAGTGGAGCTGCATCTGTGAAATGTTGATTAGAGCGTCACTGTCAAATAAAAATGTTTAAAAAATGTAACCGCCACACACAAACAGCACAGTTTTTCAGTGGAGATGGCACGGTTTTCCTCCATCCCATTGAAGGCACCTTTCTGTATCACACCTGGGTACCCCAACATTACCAGTCCCTACTCTATCCCCAGCTTGAGTCACTGTTTGCATGACAGAAAGTTCCGGAAGCACAGGCAGTGTGCATGTGTATTGCCCCACATCCCCCAGAATCCCCTGCATGTTTCTGACCAGGAGAGGGGGAGGGCTAATCCACACACCCCACTATTCATCCCCAACCCCCTCCCCTTCCCCCAAAAAAGGAGCCCGGATGAAAAAGAGTGCCATAAATATAATCAAAGGAATTTATGAGTTCATAAAAAATAAGTGTTTGAAACGCCGGGGCTGGGAAATGTGCTTACAGGCAGCGCTCGACTTAAAACTGCAATTCTCTCACAAAGAGTGATAGATTCTGAACGTGTCCTTCATGGATAGATTAGCACCCTGTACAAAGGGGAGAGAGGGAGGGGGAGAGGGGGAGAGAGAGAGAGAGAGAGAGAGTGTGAGAAAGAATCAGGGAGAGAGAGAGATTTTTTATTTTTATTTTTTTTATTTATTTTATTTTATTTTTTTTTTTTTTTTTTTTTTTTTTATATAACGGATTAATTGTATATAGTTGTATGTTATAACCACTGCTTTGGCAACACAAGTGCCTATATTTGTCATGCCAATAAAGCACTTTGAAATTGAAATTGAAATTGAGAGAGAGAGAGAGAGTGCGAAAAAGAATCAGGGAGAGAGAGAGAGAGAGAGAGAGAGAGAGAGAGAGCGAGTAGAGAGATCAGGGAGAGAGAGAGAGAGAGAGAGAGGGAGCGAGTGTTAGAGAGAATCAGGGAGAGAGAGAGTTAGAGAGAGAGAGAGAGAGAGAGAGAGAGTGAGAGAGAGAGTGTTAGAGAGAATCAGGGAGAGAGAGAGGAGGAAGGCAGAGAGAGAATATATTAAATCAGGAGTTGTGTTTATTCTCTGTGCTGTTCTGTGATGTTGGGAGTGGGTGTGTGAACAGTGACCTCGACGCACACACGTCCTGTATGGAGCTCCAGGGCAGAGGAGGAGAGAGATGACTGGCTTTCATTCATACCCAGGACCTAACGAGCTTTAGAAACGATCAGCGATGAGCCAATCTCGTACTCTCTTAATAAGTCTGAGGAAGGAAACCATTGAACTTCTCAGCAAACGTCCTTCATCAGAGGACTGGCTTAAGGCAAAAAATCCAACACACACAAAGGGGGCCCCAGAACCGAGTTTGAGGACCCCTGTTCAAGGTCAAAGGATCCCGAGAGGCCAAGATGGGGTAGCTTCACTTAAAGTCCTAAAAATGACCACCGCCCCCTCCCAATCCCTCTGGGCCCGACCCCAGCAGCTGGGGGGAGGCGATGAACATCTTAGAACATCGGGGGGCCCATCGCCGGGCCAGCAGCCGGCTGAGAAGCCGCGGACCGGTGGAGTCAGCCGATCGGCCCGGCGCCGGCATGCCTCCCTCCCCAGAGAGGCTAATCTCTCAGGGCCAAACGACCACGAACGTTTAAATAATCCCCCTGACCGTGACGGGGGACAGAGCGCAGAGACTGAACTTTTTAAAAAATCCCATTAAAGTCGCGCTAGAGCACGGCCCCAAAGACCCTGCTAATTACATCCACAGAAACAAAGCGCTCTTCTGTATTTACTTATTTTTCTGAATTAAGGGGGGGAAGTGCACTGGACAGACAGGGGGCAGCAGAAGAACGCTCTCAGTGCCGGAAGGTTCTCGGATTTCGCGGCCTGCGGTCACCGAGCTCTGAAACTCCAGAGGGGATCAGGCGCTGACGTGCGATAGGTTCCCTGGCACGGCTCTAGGGCTCCCCTAGTGGACGCGGGAGAAAGAGCGGGAGTTCTTGTGCTGCTGGTCACAGCCAACTTTGAATTCACACTTGGTTCAGCAGAGGATATCCCAGCTGTCGCCTTCCTGTATCTATCTCTCATAAGCCCCACTCCAGCAAAAATCCCTCCCTGAACAATGACACCTTGAACAAGCACAGCCCTGGGCAGCTATGTGTATGTGTAGGCTTTAGACAGAATAGCATCAGCCATTTACAGCATATAAAGAGCTGTTAATTCAGCTGCTGTCTGGAACAGGGGGCATGTTATGCACACCCAACTGACTGATTAAGTGACTGGTCGATTGATTTATTGATTTATTGACTGACTGATTGATTGCTTGATTTATCCATTGACTGACTGACAGGAAAAATGACCATGCTGAACGTACCTATGCCTGGTGATGGAAGTCAAACACCTGCGTTTGGGAAATAAAGATTTAACAAGCGATCGGCTTGGAGTCTCTCTCTCTCACCCAGCACCTCCTTCTCTCGCTCCCTCCCTCTCTCTCTCGCCCAGCACCTCCTTCTCTCGCTCCCTCTCAAATTTTTCAAATTCAAATTCAAATTCAAATTCAAATGCTTTATTGGCATGACATATTTAAAAATACATATTGCCAAAGCGTAGTGACAACAGCAATCAACTACAGTAAGAATATATAATCAAAAGGAAAAAAGAAGACAAGCAGCATCAACGATAACAGCACAAATGATAGGAACATAATACTTATCTATTAAGTTAACTGAATTAAATTAATTATATTATATACATGCACACCCTCTCTCTCTCTCGCCCAGCACCTCCTTCTCTAGCTCCCTCTCTCTCTCTCGCCCAGCACCTCCTTCTCTAGCTCCCTCTCTCTCTCTCGCCCAGCACCTCCTTCTCTAGCTCCCTCCCTCTCTCTCGCCCAGCACCTCCTTCTCTAGCTCCCTCTCTTCTCTCGCCCAGCACCTCCTTCTCTCGCTCCCTCCCTCTCTCTCTCTCACCCAGCACCTCCTTCTCTCGCTCCCTCCCTCTCTCTCACCCAGCACCTCCTTCTCTCGCTCCCTCCCTCTCTCTCACCCAGCACCTCCTTCTCTCGCTCCCTCCCTCTCTCTCTCGCCCAGCACCTCCTTCTCTCGCTCCCTCCCTCTCTCTTTCACCCAGCACCTCCTTCTCTCGCTCCCTCCCTCTCTCACCCAGCACCTCCTTCTTTCGCTCCCTCCCTCTCTCTCACCCAGTACAGTGACACTTTCTGAAAAATGGGGGAGGACTGTTTGCTGCTAGACCTCAAAGCACATAAACACTAGGAGAAAAAGGGGAGAGAGAGAGCAAGGGAGAGGGAGAGGGAGAAGGAAGGAGGGAGAGATAGAGAGACAAAGTGAAACAGAAACAGATAAGAATGTACAGACCAGAAGAAATTATTAGTCAAATTTGCAGCTCATTTCGGCTAAAACATAGCTAAGAAAAGTAAATGTTAACTTTTGTCATTATCATGATTTTTATTTATTTATTCAGAGCTTATTCCCCCCACACAATACTAATCTTCACCTTATTTTTCATTTCCATTACATTTTATAAGTTATCTTATCCAGCACCGCTCCAGTGATGTCATGTGCTGTTATTACTTGTTAGGCTCACAAAAATGCAGAGCAAAAAAAAATATGGTGCCAGTGAAGTCCAACTGAAATTCAACAGAGGTAGAGAGGAGCAGCGGGAGAGAGATGAATGGAGCGGGACAGAAAAGAGAGAGGAGACAGGGAGGAATAAAGGAGCGCTGAAAGGAAGAGAGGCAGAAAGGAAGAGACGGAAAGCGAGCGAAAGGTAGAGAAAGAGAGCAGAGAGGGCTGGTGAAAGTTAAAAGAAGGGAATAGTCTGTGAAAGGCAGAGAGAGAGAAACAGAGAGAGAGAAATAGGGAGAGAGAGAGAGATGCAGGGTAAAGAGACAGAGAGAAGGAAAGAGGGAGAGGGAGAGAGGAGAAACAGAGACAGACAGGGAGAGAGAGATAGGAGAGAGGGAAAGAGTGTTTGAAAGGGAGGAAGAGGAATGGAAAGAAAGAGTGTGTTTGAAAGGGAGGAGGAGGGAGGGAAGGAAAGAGTGCGTTTGAAAGGGAGGAAGAGGAATGGAAAGAAAGAGTGTGTTTGAAAGGGAGGAGAAGGGAGGGAAAGAAAGAGTGTGTTTGAAAGCGAGGAGGAGGAAAGAGAGGGAAAGAGAGGGAAAGAGGCAGGGAGACGCCCAGGTGAGGAGAGGTAATTACTGCTCTCTGACAGGCTGGCTGGACGGCGCTGCCGTGGAGACGGGCGGAACGCTGCCGCCGTGGCGACAGACAGAAGACTCTCATTCTTCTTCATTAGCCCTGACTGATGAGGGACTCGTCTCCCATCCCTCCATCTCTGTTCCCTCCCTTCTCTCAGCCCTGTACATACATCTCCCCGTCTCCCTCTCTGTGTGTGTGTGTGTGTGTGTGTGCGGGTGTGAGTGCATGTGTGTATTTGTGTGAGTGTGTATGTGTGAGTGCGTGTCTGTGTGAGTGTGTATGTGTGTGCATGTGTGAGTGAGTGAGTGTGTGTGTGTGTGTGTGTGTGTGTGTGTGTGTGCGGGTATGAGTGGGTGTCTGTGTGTGAGTGAGTGTGTATGTGTATGCGCGGGTGTGAGTGCATGTGTGTATTTGTGTGTGAGTGTGTATGTGTGAGTGCGTGTCTGTGTGAGCGTGTATGTGTGTGCGTGTGTGAGTGAGTGTGTGTGCGTGTATGTGTGTGTATGAGTGTGTCTGTGTGCGTGTGAGTGTGTGTCTGTATGAGTGTGTATGTGTGTGCGCGTGTGCAGGTGTGAGTGTGTGTGTGTGTATTTCTGTGTATGAGTGTGTGTCTGTGTGTGTGACTGTGTGTATGTGTGTATATGCCTGCAAATTCATATAGCAATGCTCCAACATGAAGTATAAAGTCTTCCCAGAAGAGAAGGAATGTTATAGCAGCAAAGGGTGGACCAACTCCATATTAATGCCCATAATATTGGATGAGACGTTGGATGTCAGGCGTCCACATACTTTTGGCCATGTATTTCTCAGGTGTTCTATGAGGTATGAGAATCCCACCTGAGTTTATTCAATAACAAAGTTCCTGCTCCCTGAGCTGAAACGGACTCCCGGGGACCCAGATGTCACATGAGCACTAGAATGACTCGCCAGCATGTGTCTGTCCCCACCAGCAATTTGGCAGGAGAAGGGCTCCAAACCCGGAAATACATCCCTTATTTTATTCGTGTTTGGCTCCTTGGTCCTCGCCTGACCTGGAAATCATTTGAGCTCCTCCATCTTTAAGGACGTTCCAATTCCTTAAACGTTCCTCACGTGCACAGCGGCCGATTAGCTCAGTTGGTTAGAGCGTGGTGCTAATAACGCCAAGGTCGCGGGTTCGATCCCCGTACGGGCCACTGTTTTTGCATGGCTTACAGGGCAGTACAGTTTAACCTCTTCGTGCGCATGCCAAATCTGGCCAATCCTTGCCCATTTAGCGGGTACCCTATTTAAAGCTTTATAACTCCAGAAGCGAACACCACAGAGACTTGAAAAATAGCTTAAACAAAGGAAGACATTTACAATACTAATTTAGATTATTTCTTCCCAAATTATGAATATAAACTGAAGTATCACAAATGAAATTGTCTAGGCAAAAAATCAAAAATGAATTTGCTCTTTGTTAGTAAGCAATAAAACACTGAGAGACTGCATATATACAGGCAAAACCGCAGATTTTTCACTGAACAAAGACAAACCCTGCCCCCCACACCAACGTCTCCACAGACACACACCTGAACAGCTTTGCTAGATTTTCCCCAGATTGAGGATTCTTTAGTATTCAGTCCTTCGCTTTGACCAATTACGATTCAGACAGGTGTTTTATCTCTTATTTTCATTTTATGCAGTACACAAGACTTTTACATTTATTTCAGCGATAAAATGAAAGTGCGATGCGATGTTGAGCCAATAATGAAAAAGTGTAATGGCTGTGCGCTTGGCTTTGGAAGCAGACGGCAGAGCGGCGAGACTGAGCGTCAGCGCGGGTGACATTCAGGGGGCCCCTGGGATCTGAACCCCGCAGCGTGGAGCAGCGTGGGGCTTTAAGGCTTTAAGCAGCTGCCTTCCCTTTTTAAAGCGTTTCTCCAGCCGAACCCGGCTGGGGTGATGCTACAGGACCCCGGCGCTGCTGAATTTCCAGTGATAAAGGCGTCAAACGCTCTTCAGCTGCTGGCGAATGAGAGGAGGCTTACAAAATGGATACAAGCAAACGTGAGTGACTGAATATGCAATGTGTGTGTGTGTGTGTGTGTGTGTGTGTGCATTTGTGTGTGTACGTTTGTGTGTGTGAGTGTGTATGTATGTGTATTTGAGTAAGTGTGTGTGTGTGTGCGTGTGTGTGTTTATGTGTGAGTGTGTGTGTGTGTGTTTGTGTGTGCATATGTATGTGTATTTGAGTAAGAGTGTGTGTGTTTATGTGTGAGTTTGGGTGTGCATGTGAGTGTGTGTGCATGTGTGTGTATGTGGGTGTGTGTGTGTTTATGTGTGAGTGTGGGCGTGTGCGTGAGCGTGTGTGTGTTTGTATTTGTGTAAGTGTGTATGTGTAAGGGTGGGTGTGCGCGTGAGTGCGCGTGAGTGCGTGTGTGTGTGTGTGTGTGTGTGTTTCTGTGTGAGTGTGGGCGTGCCCGTGAGTGTGTGTGTGTCTATGTGTTTGTATTTGTGTAAGTGTGTTTGTGTGTGTGTGTGTGTGTCTATGTGTATGTGTGTTTGTATTTGTGTAAGTGTGTGTGTGTGTGTGTGTGAGAGTGTGGGCGTGCGCCTGAGTGTGTTTGTGTGTACACACACAGCGATGGTATCAGTGTAAATGGCCAGTATTTGTACACCTGGACAGTAACAGGTTAGGGCAGATATGCTGAAAAGTAAAAATAATTACTTAGATGTCTTTGGTAGATAACACTGAAGGACAACACAACAAACTCATTTTAACTTTGGGCAACAAAAAAAAAAACTTTTTTAAAATGAAGCTGAAGATGTAAGCTGAGGTAAACTGAGGTCATTACTGAAACGGATCATGGAAAGCAGCGTCTTACACCGGAAGTCTCCAATGCTCCCATCGCCAGCCGTACATCCCCTTTCAACGCCCGTTTACTCCAAAACCAAAATGGCTGCTTTATCTCTCATTATCTCACCATGGCTAATATATTCAGCAGAGCTTCACTGAAGCGTCTGTCCTTAATTAGTTTGTTTTTGGTGGATTTGGCGAGGTGACCGGTATTCACGAAAGTTTGTTTTCACGCTCCAAATACCATTTGAAAAAAAGCTATAATTGGGAGGACATCCGCGCTTATTTTTCTGAGAAAACCCGGCAACAGCGTATTTCATAGAAAGACGACTGCCTGGAGACAGCAAACAATGTCGTCTGACGCGATAATATTGAGCGACATATCAAACCTAATTTTGAAGACACTTTTTTGGATTTTAGGCGCTTTCTCTTTTACATTCGGCGTGCAAGTTTTTGTGTTTGCGTCATCACATTTGAATACTTTTACTTTTTTTGAATACAGGATTGTTGCACCTGACACCATCAGTGGAAAATAGCATGTAGAGGAGTAATTATAAAATGCAAACACACATTGAATCCACATTGCTACAAAAATGCCACCGTGAAAAGGATTGACACTTCAAAAACTGGAATACTGAATCTTAATTTTTTTGCTGAAAACTTATTTCCTGAAATCAGCAGCACTGGCAGCTGCGGTGATGGGCTTTCTGGAGTACGTTTTATGGCACACCTAGCAGGAGTGGTCGTGTTTCGGCTGACGCAGCCAACTTTGATGGCAGAAAGCAAACCAGGACTGCAGTTCACAACTGGCTGCACTCCTCTGTGCGATGCCATTTGCCATGGCAATGTGGGCGGGGATTATATACCCCTGCGCAATGCCACTGGCCGTGGCAATGTGGGCAGGACCTATACACCTCTGTGTGAAGCCATTGGCCGTGGCAATGTGGGCAAGAACTATACACCTCTGTGTGAGGCCACTGGCCGTGGCAATGTGGGCGGGATTGTACTCCCCTGTGCAATGCCATTGGCCGTGGCTATGTGGGCGGGCCTGTGTCCCTTCGTGTGAAGCCATTGGCTGTGGCCATGTAGGCGGGGCCTGTGCCCCTCTGTGCGAAGCCATTGGCCGTGGCTAAGTGGGCGGGGCCCGTGCCCCTCTGTGTGAAGCCATTGGCTGTGGCTATGTGGGCGGGGCCCGTGCCCCTCTGTGTGAAGCCATTGGCCGTGGCTATGTGGGTGGGGCCCGTGCTCCTTTGTGTGAAGCCATTGGCTCGTGGCCATGGGGGCGGGGCTCACCTTCTTGGCAGCGTCGATGCACTGCATGTACTCCTTGGCCAGGTCGGAGCAGCGCAGGGTCTGGTCGCGGTTGTCACGGTAGCACTGCAGGATCTGGCTCTGCAGCGTGGGGCAGGCGGGCTCTGTGCTGCGCGGCCTGGAGGAGCGGAGAGGAGGTGACATCATCGTCAGGTCACATCACAGCAAAGCTAAACAAACCCAACACAAAACTATCAAACAGTCAAAAAGCCAGAACCAATGATACACATCATCATGTATCATAATTAAAAGTACGTTTTATGGCACACCAAGCAGGAGTAGGTGTGTTTCGACTGATCCATTAGCGCTGTTAGCAACGATGCTTTTACCGCTGGCGGGTGGGCCGACCGTAATGGAGTTACAGACTACGTGACAGTAACACGTCCCTCCGTGAACGGATGGGAAATTAACACAGCCGGCCTGCAAACGTGCAGCACAGATGAGAGACACATGATGACCTCACTGCTCGTACTGGATCCATCGCTGAAAGGTGCACACTTGAAGTGAGGCATGTAAAAGAAGTGACAGACGTACAATTCATTTGTTAAACCAATTGTCGGTGCTTTACGTTTCCATTTATTTAATGTCGGTTTTGTATTTAAATTGAGATCAGATTATTTTTTCCCCATCTGTGAAACGCATTGCTGCATTACTGTCCAATTAAATCTCACGATGAATCAGCGGTGCAATGTTAATGAAAAATAATAAGCTTTGTCTCCAAATTAAGACATCGCAGGCCATTTTCTTTCACGGGGGCTTTGTTCCACATTCCGACACTTTCATTTCATTCATCAGAAACGTCGGTTGTGCGTTTATTGACTTTGAGACAACAGGCTACTACGGTAAATGGATTACATGCAACAGCCTATCCGCTTATTAAAAGCCTGTCACAGGCAAAAGCCTATGAGCTTACTGAACGTTATTGTTTTGGCTGCGGTCCGTTCCTGCTGGCGCATGCTTTTACGGCCCATCGCGTTACGCGTTTTAAAAACAGGACGTCTGACTTTATCGACTGGGTCCTGCCATTAACGGATCGATGAAGGTAATTGAAAGCGTTCGTCCCTGGTGTAGATCGACACAAGCGTTCGGTGCCGCCCGTTCCCGGAGCTCCTACCCAACGAGCACAGGACGGACGAGGGTACCTTTCCCACACCGAACCTCGTTGGTTTTTCTGCACGCGGCTCATGCTCACCGCTTCCAAAAACGCGACGCCATCCGTTGACGTCAATTCACAGCCAATCAGATGAATGGAAGGTACCGCCTGTCTGCGGAGCTCCAGGAGCATCTCATCTCAGGGGGGAATTTGTTTGTGTAACGCGGTCAGCGTTGAGAACGACGCCTCTCGTCTTCCTGCCACCGCCCGAGGAAAAAGTTTCCAGAAGTCTCCGCTGCTCCATATCGAATTCCAGAGGTGGAGCGAGCGAAAGAAGACCTTCCCCTTTAACCCCACCGCTTCCCCCGAAAGAACATTCCACACGCCACTCGACAGGAATCACGCAAAAACATCTGCTTCGACTTTTTCCTTTGACTGCCTTTGATCGGTGCAACCGAACTGTTTGCATTAGGATATTATGGAGCCTTAGGTCCTGTGTCTGTGGAAGCTATGCAACACATGCGACAAGTGAGAGAGAGAGAGAGAGAGAAAGAGAGAGAGAGAGAGAGAGAAACAAACTTCAATCCACTCTTGTTAAAGGTACGATAAACAATGTTTATCCTGCTTTTTTTATTTTTATTTTTTAAAATCAAGCGAAGCTCCATTTAATTATCCTCAGAGAGAGAGAGAGAGAGAGGGGGAGCAGAGCAAGCCGTGTTCTTTATGCTGGCTGATAACAAACTGCCCTTCCGTGTCAAAACTGCCCCCCCGCCACCGCGAGGAAAGGGCCTACGATGATCGTAGGAGCGGCTGAGCAGAAACGGGCCAAAGGTCTTCAGTAAAAATCTAATGTATCAGTGGAGCTTCTGACTGGCCTGGAGGGGGGCGGGGAGGGGGGCTCAGACACGGATTTCAGGCTGAAGCCTGTGACAGTAATTGTGTGGAACGCTCAGAGATGAAGGGTCTAATTAACACCATTTCTCCGTTAAGCTCCACCCCTCCCCAAAGAAAAACCCAAACAGGCAACTGAACACAACCAGACTTCTGAAACTCAACTCAAATCTGAAAATGGAACGAAGGAAGGTCATCGGCAGGACCAGGCACCACGCTCCTGCTGCAGAACAGCCTGGTTCCCTGTCGATTCAGCTACAATGCCATGAAAATGTATTTGACCCTTTCTTCACTTCCTCTATTACTGCATATTTGTCACATTGAATGGTCTCAGATCTTTAGTCAAAGGGAAACTGAATAAAAAAGTTATGAAACACCCATATCACCCATGTAAAAAAGTAATTCCCCCCTTGGTAATTCACCCAACCAATTGATCAAATTTAATTGACAATTAGATTCAGCCAATTGAACACAGCCATGGCGCTCTACCAAAAAGGGTAGTTTAACCCCAGCGGATGAGGAGGGGGAACTGTCAGTCAGTGGAAAAAGACAGAGCCCCAGCCCTCAGTATCCCTACATAAGGTCTGCTTTTATAAACCTCACAATTAGCCAGTAGCTCGATCAGGCACTTGACTGGCATCCGGGTGCACTGTGGGAGAACTTCAGTGCAGGGTGTCGCATCTATAGTTTATTTTCTGTCTATACTACATTAATATCTCATTTGGCATAAGAGCCTTCTTTGAGGGAAAAACAACACCTGATAGTCTGTACACAAGGTGGGAGAGGTGTGTTTTCAGACAGTAGCTGTGCTCAGAGTTTGGGAACAGGGTGCACTGTGAGTCTGTGACCCGTAGAAGCACTAGCTAGCGCTGCATGCTCAAGGGCGAACCTCGCTCCCTCCCTCGCTCCATCCCTCCCTCTGTTTCAAACGACGACTGAAGACTCACCTCTTCAGGCTGCACCTCTCCCCCTCCCTCCCTACCCCCCTGTAAATGATTGTAAGCTTAGGGTTGTAACTAGGCAGCTGTTTCGTAGGTGACTTAGGTGCCTTAACTGTCTTAACTACTGCTTGTATTTTTTCCATAGACTGCGTTGTTGCCGTTCTCGTTGTTAGTGTAATCAGTTACCATCAGGCCAGTTGAACTATGCGTTTTCCCTGCACTTGGACCGGTACTCTCTCTAGGGGTTCGTCATACTTGCTTCCTGGTCCTGGTTATACACTTGTTGTACGTCGCTCTGGATAAGAGCGTCTGCCAAATGTCCTGTAATGTAATGTAATGTAATGTGTTCCTGTCCCTTCCTCCCTCCCTCTCTGTGTTCCCGTCCCTTCCTCCCTCCCTCCCTGTGTTCCTGTCTGAAGCAAAAAGCCTACAATGTGACACATTAACTTTGCCAGACGTTTAGCCCTGTGTACCACACTGTAGCCGATATTAGTTTCAAACAGACAATATTAGTCACATGCCGAGTGAGTAGCATTAACTTGTATCCAGATGTATCCACGCTTTTCCTCATAAAGATTTAACGGTTTCCACTGTGTTCCCCACAGCCTGGGGTATTGTGTGGGGGGGGGGGGGGGTGTGGTGTGGTGTGATGTATCTGTGAAGGTCCGAAGACCTGTTTTCATTAAAACCGCGCTTCCATTAATATAAATCGGCGTGCCTTCGTCGAGGGAAAGTTCAAACTTTGCGTCCGCGAGAAAGATGAGCGCGGAAGAGGTGCAAGATAACAGGACCTGTGTTGATGGAGCACGCTGAAGCTGGATGCGCGCCTAGAATAAGATTCCTCTTCATACGCTCGGCGCGTTCTGCATAATTGCTCTCCTCAGCATAGCTACAGGCACCTATTACTCGCCATAAAAAAAAAAATGAGAGATGTTAAACCAGCCAAAAGAAATGCTACATGAGCTTAGCCACGGGACAAAGGTATAATCACAGTCCTCTATGAAAACACTAGTAGCTGATGTTTGAATAAAGCCAATAAAATTCCCCCCCGAAGGGCATATATGCTAAATTAATGTTTATCCAACAGGACAGGACCCTCAGCTTAATGTGAACTCCAGCTCCCTTGAATGAGCACGCTGCGCCCGTCTATGGGTTCTGCAGGCGCTGCTTCTAAATAAACTCTACATCCCACCACTAGTCTTGGAGGAGAGATATTTTTTTTTCTTCTGAAGAATGGGTTTTCCTTCAGATTGCTCACAGACTCACAGACCCCCGACAGACAGGAACTGAGTCACGTATTCGAAAGTTTAAACCCCTGCAGGTAGTCTGATGGAGACAAACTTGTGGTCCTAGAGCAGACCTGGGTCAAGTATGTATTTGCTTTGTCTTCAAATACCTTTCTGTGCTCTATTGGTCTTGCCTGGTGTAATTCAGCCTGCCAGAAGGCGGGGTTTGCACTTTTTGAGAGTATTACATTGGTTCCAATACACCAGACGAGATCAGTAAAGCACAGAAAAGTATTTGAATCCAAAACAAATACCTATTTGACCCAGGTCTGGGTCCTAGAAACAGGTGATACAGCTGAAAATTGTTGGCAAAAAAAAGGAAAAATAGTTTAACGTTTAACAACGTGAAAGCAGGTGAGGGCTTAAATGAAGCTGATTGGCAGCGTTTCCATGGGCACCCCTGCTCCGCCCACCCGTCTGAAGACAGTGATGGCGGTCATCTTGGGTGGCGGTTTTGCTGCTCGGCTTTGGCACTTCCTCGTCTGACGGGGCGGGGCCTTCTCTCTCCACTCACCTGTGAGCGGAGCGTTTCCACGGCCACAACCATCACCTGGGTGACGTCAGGGGTCAAAGAGGTTGGTGCCTCCCAACAGCACCCACAATTAGCCCTGCCTCAGAGCTCCCTCAGCCTCCACTGGGGGGGGACAGTCCCATAGGAGCGCAACGGGAAAAGCTTCACACCTTTTTGGACCTCAGGAACGATACAAGATCTTTTTTTACTTTTACCACAGGCGGTTACATTCTTTTTTACATACGATCTGTTTATACAGCTGGATATGTAACTGAAACCTACTCAAGGGGACGAGCTGTGCACAAGCTGGGAATCAAACCCGCAACCACCAAGCAGTGCGCCATGCATGTACAGGGATGTATGCAAGCATGACAAACAGTAACTTGTTGGTAGTATCCTAGGGTAAACAAAACTTTCTTAAAAGTAATTTTGCTCTTCTGCAGTTAGTTAGAAATGTATGCTCTGTTTCTGTGATGGGGACAGGAGACCCAAGCCCTTCACAGATTAGACCTTAGGCTGAGGTCCTGACTCACCGTTTTAATAATAACAGTCCTAATAACCAAAGTAGATTTTCTTGTTGACCAGTAAATTAGAATCTTGCCAACCGTATCCACAGAGAGCA
Organism: Anguilla rostrata; assembly: GCF_018555375.3. Lineage (NCBI taxonomy): Eukaryota > Metazoa > Chordata > Actinopteri > Anguilliformes > Anguillidae > Anguilla > Anguilla rostrata. The sequence goes on along the minus strand of NC_057943.1, from coordinate 32,951,832 downwards.
AATACGTCTCGGAAAAACCACTGACTGGAGCTGCCATAACTTCAGAAAGCAACTATCTGCAGAGAGAGACCGCGCTCCAGGAAAACTCTCACCTCACATCCGAACTCGCCGCTGCCGTCCGCAAACGAAAAACGTACTAAAAAGTACAAAAAAAAAAGCAAACCCGTAATCTAGAGCAGAGAAGTCCTCAGGAGACGCAGGGAGTGGAAAACACACAGACGCCACAGGGACAGGGGCTGCAGGCGATAAGAACGCGCGCTAATCCACGCCGCGGCGTGCTTACGGCTGAGGGGCGGAGAGGTGGGGGGGGACGCTGCTGATGAGCTACGGCACGGCTGAGCGAGCGCGCTCTCCGCTTCCCGCCGCGGTTATTACGGCGGGAGGGGCCGGGCGCCCGCCGCCCGCGAGGGAGCGCCGTCAAGCGACGCCTCCTGCCGGCCTGCCGATAAACGTGGGATTTCAGAAAGCCCCAGACCCAGGGCCCCGTCTTTTTATGATGAACGCCTCCCCACGGGGGAAAAAGGGCAGGAAGTATGCAGAACTGAAGAAGGAGAAGGAAGGCTGCGAGCGGGCCGGGGTCGGCCGGCCGTGGGTCTTTCTGGAAGGTTCTGTCAGACTGGAACATAGCTGTTGGTCTGAGAGTTTGACCTACCGCTGGTCATTTTGGGACACGTCCCCGCGCCCCAAACAGCCCCCCGTGCCTGAGACACCCCCACCCCCCCCCCCAAACCCGGAAACAGCCCCAGTGACCGCCACCGTGTGACGACTTCCTGTAGCTTCCGAAGAGCCAGGGTGCATCTACCCATAACGGGGAGAGAAAAGTTCAGTTTTCCTCTTATTATTTTTCTCCAGTTAAAAATGACAAATATACTTCAATGGCATAAGTACGCAAAGCACTTATAATAATGGCAGGACAGACAGAACAATCTCTCAAGGAGAATTATCAGTGCCCTGCACAATCCAAGGACAGCGCTTCTGCTTTGGTTCAGCGCCCTTCCAGAGAACAGGACTGGAATTCTGAGATAACCCTGCTAACGTTTCCACAGGCAAAGAGTAACATCGCCAAGCACTGAAACAGTAGCTAGCAGTAACCCTGCAAACGTTTCCACAGCTAGAGTAAAATAGCCAACTGCTGAAACAGTAGCTAACAGTAACCCTGCTAACTTTCTCAGCAAGATAAATCGCCAGCACTGAACATAGACGGTAACCTGCTAAGTTTCACAGCCAAAAGTAGCATGTCAACTGGAAACAGTAGCTAACAGTAACCCTGCTAACGTTCACAGCAAGATGCATCCAACTGCTGAAACAGTAGCTAATAACCTGCAAGTTCCACAGCAAGTAACATCGCCAAGCACTGAAACAGTAGCTAACAGTAACCCTGCTAACGTTTCCACAGCCAAAGAGTAACATCGGCAAGCACTGAAACAGTAGCTAACAGTAACCCTGCTAACGTTTCCACAGCCAAAGAGTAACATCGCCAACTACAGAAACAGTAGCTAGCAGTAACCCTGCTAACGTTTCAATGACCAAAGAGTAACAATGCCAAGCGCTGAGAAAGTAGCTAACTTTACTGTTTCGGTTTTGGTTTTCAAACGTGACATCAGTTACGAAGACTCATTTTTCTACACGATGTAGATATGAGTTTTGAATTAAGCACGCAACAGGTTAAAAATTAAAATCTGGGGGATAGGTGCACCTTACGCACCTTATATGTGAAAGGTGTATAATTCAGTTGACTTGCTTGCTCCAACGTGTAGTGCAAATAAATAATGAACTGCTGTTTGTCTGAAGGTGTGGTGGCAGGACTAGAGATGTGGCACGGGCTGGTACTATAACACAATGAAGAGAAACAAGGAAATCTGCAACAAACAAAAATATTTCTACTTTGACTTTACTTGCTGATAGGTACTTGCTTATTCCCTCCTGCACTTAGCGTATAACTCCCGCTCCCGGCAAAGTCCCTGAGAAAGCACGCAAGTCGAGACAAACGGCGGCTCAACTTATAATTGGCTCCTCGTCCGCAAAAGAAGTCCACACAAATCAGGCGGTCAGTCGAAACAGCTCAAGGTCCGAAAAACAAATCCGCACCGCTCGCCAAGGTCTCCGACGTTTTCCCTGCGCGCTCTTTCCTTTTGGCCGGTTGAAAAACGTGGACCGGCTCCAGACAACCAGGGAATGGAGCCATGGGCACTGAACATACTGTACTACCCCCCCCCTGGCCCTGTTACAAAGAGCTTTGTGTGTACACAGCACAGCAAGGTCCACTCGCTCTATTTGCAGGGTAAAAGGTTACATATTCAAATCAGGTTGCATTTGTCAGTGGAAAAAGTTCAATTATCTCAAGAGAACAGAATTCCTTTCCCTTCAGGTTTGTATTTTTGAAGGCCTCAGTTCAGTCAGCACTAGTTCTTTAACCTTGACTCACGACAAAACGCAAGTGAAATGTTTTCCCCCTCACACACACAGTCGGTCGATTTCATTTTGATTTTTAAAGAAAAGAAACGAATGAAATACAAATAAAATAGCATTTTATAGCGAGTTAAAATGAAAGGAAACGAGTTGACTGAATTCTGGTATGAGTCAGAGGTAACTCCAGAGAAGACAGCTATGCTGTGTTCCACGGCAAAATCTGAGAGGCTTCAAAGAGCTTCAGGAGTGGAACTGTGCGGGACCGGCGTCTGGCGTCGTGGGAAATGCAGAGAGACGCATCCCGACGCTCGGCTTTACAGCGCGCGGCGTCCTCCCTGACAGCTCGGCGCGCTCCGATAACCCCCATCAGAAAGCTCCGAGGGTCGGGATTTAGGTAGGGGGGAGAGAGTCACGTGTCCGTCGGCCATCTTGCTTTTGTGGGCGGGGCCAAACAACACATAGATCTGCCACAGCAAAGCTCAGCCTCATTCCAGACCCATACTATTTAAAAACCTCCCATAGCTGATTTTAAAATTATAAGTGCTAATTGGATTGAAGACAGAGCTGGCACTGAAGACCAGAGCTGGACTCTGAAGACCAGAGCTGGACTCTGAAGACCAGAGCTGGGCACTGAAGACCAGAGCTGGGCACTGAAGACCAGAGCTGTGCACTGAAGACCAGAGCTGGGCACTGAAGACCAGAGCTGTGCACTGAAGACCAAAGCTGGGCACTGAAGACCAAAGCTGGGCACTGAAGACCAGAGCTGGGCACTGAAGACCAAAGTTTGGCAATGAAGACCAGAGCTGGGCACCAAAAGACTAGACCTGGGCACTGAAGACCAGAGCTATGCACTGTGCCGTTCCTGAGGCTTTTCCAGGTGAACCGTGGCTCCGCCAACACCTGGTGTTATTTGGCCCCACCCACAGGCTTCCCGTTCCTGTTATTTTTTCATTTTTACAGGAAATTACACCCGGAATCTCTGTCCCTCAGCCCTCACTGCCCTACATACTTATATACACAAGCTGGCTAAGACAGTCTGTTTTACTGGCTGGTTTAATACCTCAGGCTATAATCAGCAGAACCACTCCAACCATTTTCTCTGATAGATTCCCCATTACCTCCCTATTACCATTTAACCTATCTTTAACTTTTGACACCAGGCCAGTGAATGGAGGATGGGAGTTTTTAATTTACTTCACTTGCTGATTTTGTGAGAGGGTTAATGCTCAGTCTTCCCCAGGCTATCCTATTTCCTGCTTTTCTGTAAACCCTTTATGTGACATCATCATCTCTGTAAAAAGACTTCAATGGCCCTAAAGGAATCATTTTGAACTGAGCGTGTCCCAGAAGGGGCGACTCCCAGTGGCAGAGGGAGGTATTGCGGGGCTGCTGTATAAAGCTCTTAGCAGGCAGCAGGGCCGCCCTGCTCGGCTCGCTGGCCTGAGTTTGGCCTCAGATTCCCCGCTGAGGCCGCTCCACCGCCTCAGCCGCGTAAGAGCCTTTGCCGTAATCTCCTCCGCCTGCAGCCGGCCGAGCAGCCGGAGTCAGAGCGCTGAGCGGCGAGCTCCCGCTTCAAACGTTCACCAGAGTGCGGTGTGACATCACCCTAAAACATCACCCGCTCCACCCCGCCTCCACCCCCCCACGCCTCCTTATCCCCGAGGCCAGAGGAGGGCAGGCTGCTGCTACCCCACCTAACCCCGCCCTTTTTTAGAAATGCGATGGTCGCAGGGATAATAATATTAAGCAAACGATCAACGCTCTGTACCTCATAGGCTGAAAGACGCAACGCTGATGCCGGCGACTGCGGAAGGGGCGGGGTTAAGGGTTCGAGCTGAGTGGGGGGGGGGGATCAGGGAGAGCGCACTTACCACACCGGGTCCCGAATTTCCGGCAGCTTCATCATGTGTGAGCGCCTCGCCATGTTGCCCTTCCTCCCCCCCCCCTCCCCCACCCCCCTCGCCCCCCCCCTCCCCGGGCCGCGGAGCGCTAGCAGGATTAGCGCTGTAATCCGCGCTCAGCATGAGTAAGCGCAGGGCTTCCTCTGGCGCGGCTCCGAGGAGCAGGGGCGTGTTAAAACCCTGCCGTTCCGGTCGGGCCCCCCCTGCCATAACAGGCCCTCTACACGCAATCGCCAGAGCGTGAGAAACCCCCTCAGACACACCAAACAGCACAAGCGTCTGAGTGCCGGAGGAACCTGGTGCTCACCTGCTTACCTTACGTGGTGCCACTGGAGCGAGATTCATTTAATGTTATCTCAGTTATCTGACTCCAAAAATAACGTTTTAACCTTTTCCTCTGTGCTGACAGTCGAGCATAGGAGCAGACTGCAAGTGATCTGCCAGTAGAGTTTCCCTATACGGCTCACTATCTATCGTAAGCTGTGGAAGCGTACGTGCCTCGGGTGCGTGTAGTCTGCGTAGGTACGGTAGTGTATCTTGCTACGGCACTAGCGTATAGGCCAGTGACTACGGGGTACAGATATCCTGACTTCTATGCCCATGTTAAGACCCTGAAACTGTCAAAAAGGAATGCCAGACTAAAGTGAATGCAGCCTATTTAGCAGTATGCGTAATGACAATAATAAACAGATAGAGTGTGTGTAGCGAGATGGCTGTATGCAAATGCGTGGGAGGTCGTATTGACGAAGTTCCTCAGAACACTGCACTCTTCCCCTTATATGTTCAAAGATCAAAGCAAAACACGTCATCAAATGAAGACACAACAATGACAAAACAGTATATAAATGATCCTGCTCGAGCTATCTCTGCAAGCATACCACACTGGGTTAGCCTTTGTATCTGGCTAGGTGCTGACCCATAGGTGTTGTCGGACAAGCAAGGATTAATTAAGAATATGTTTATTCCTGAATCCAGCGGTTCCAACAGTCAATGCCCTTGTTAAACTGTTCAGCACTGAATACTGAACCAACTGATATTGCATGCTAGAACCCCTCACTTAACCTACATGTAAAATATATTTTATGTGATTTAATTTAATAATTATTACTTAAAATAAGAATTATCAATTAAATCGCCGAATTCATTGATAGGTCAGTCTACAGTGCACTGGTGGAATCAACCGTCAAACAAGTCAAAACAAGCTGTATATCAGGTTTTCAGATTAAATAATTGAATTCAATAAGAAGCAGTCAATTATATTAATGAATTTAAAACATACATTCTGTATTGAATGCAGGTACACTACTTCTAAATTACACAACAGAAGACATAATTATAACCTTTCCCAAAAACATTGCTTTGATGCTGTGAATGGGGAGGCCAAGTCACATTCTATATCACGTGTTACCTCTCTAAGGCCAAAATCTAAACACTACATATCCTACAGTATCAAGATCTACAGTCAGCACCCCACCACCAAAGACACTAACTTTTTACCCATGACATCAGCTTTCAATACAAAACATGATTACACACTGTATTATGGAGAAGCTTTACATTACGCCAGTCCATTAGGATGTTTTGCAACTGAGCACTGTCTTTTTATCAGACCCTGCTGACTCCCTGTCAACTCAGTAAACACAGTCTGTGTCCCTTTGGGCCCATTTCTGTACACCGCCATACAAGAGCATCCTCCTGCTTCTGATTGGCTACACAGTCGCTAGCATTCCCCGCCCATTTTGGTCAGTTAGCAGGTGTTTTGTTGCCAATGCTATCTTGGAGGGAGGAAGGTTACATCATTCCAGACCCCACCCTCCACCTTTTCAGCCAATAGGGTTTTGTGTGGTTTTTTTTTTACACTCGGGTCATGTGACATGCCACCGATTCCCAATCACACATGCAGCCCCGCCTCAGCAGAGAATGCTACACTCAGCGTTCAGCGAGGTACTTCAGTGAGGGGGAGGAGAGTTTGCAGCAAAAGCCATCTTTTAACGCGGATTAATTATACACTCCTTAATTAAACACCTTTTACATTCCAGGACAATACACTAGAGAACGTTTATTCTGAATAGGCCAGAAAAATAAATGGAGAGAGAGAAAGAGAGAGAGATGCTTATTTTCCAAAGATATTATTTCCTGAATAACAATTCCACAGAAGAAATGGTAATATCTATGATTATTAGGTTTGGGACAAGTGAAAGGGTGGTTCCGAGGTAAGAGTGTGTGTGTGTGTGTGTGTGTGTGTGTGTGTGTGTTTGCATGTGCTAGAGCGTGTCTGTGTGGGCATGTATTACTATCTTTGTGAGAACTTTCTATTGTGTTGGTTTACTTTCCATCTTTGATTATTATGTAACTATATTTGTATGTCTCCTTTATTACTGTTAAATAAAGGAGAATCAAAGGTCTTTGTGAGAACCAAATGTCCCCACAAGGATAGGAAGATGAGGAAAATTACGCAAGGTGGGGACCTTTTGCTGGTCCCCACAAGTTCAAGAGGCTGTTTTAGGGTTAGGACTTAGGGGTAGGGTTACAATTAGGTTAAGGTTAGGGCTAATGTTAGGCATGTATGTAGTGGTCGGGGTTAGGGTTAGGGTTAGAGGTTACGGAATGAATGTAAGTCAATGGGAAGTCCTCACAAGTATAGCAATACGAACATGCGTGTGTGTTTGTAAACATCCAGGGATGGAGAGTTCTGTCCTTTCATCCTCACGTTTATGCATTTCGGGCCCCATCTCAGAGGAACTATCTCTGCCCTACCCCAACGAAACAGGGTTAGGGGGCTCAGAGGGCCATCCTGCGAAGCACGCCGATACTCGCCCGCCAAATTTAAGCCGGGTTTCACCCCGTGAGCATCGCTCTGAAGCGGTTTTTTTTTCTTGTGTCCGTGTTTTACGTATCGAGTGAAAAAATAGCTATATAGTTGTTTTTTTTCCCTATGGTAGATTTTCGAGGGGAAATGAAGTCACAGTTAGTCTATTACCATAGTTACCCAGATGGTTGACGGTACGCGCTAAGCTCTGGAAACAGCTAGCGTGTCAGCGATGACGACAAGCGACTTCTCTGGAGGTTACCGAGGCGAAAGCCGTTCCTCTCAGCGAGCACGTGAGCCGGCGCTGAGCTCAGACGCGAACGATCGAACAGAAATAAACAAACAAAAAAAAAAACTCTGCTGGCACAGACGCGAGTCTCTGTTCCCAGAACAGTGTGTAATTAGAGGAGAGATTCATTTGCAAACAGATTCGGCGGCACGATCGCACTCCCCCACCCCCCCCCACCCCCCCCACAGGGACGCGCGGATTCACCGCAGATCGGGGCGGGTCGGCGTCGGTTCTTACTTCACGCGTGCCTCCATCCTGCTGGCGGCCTCCCGAAACTGCTCGCGCGCCTGTTTGTAGTACTCCAGGTTCTGAAATGCAGGAAATAAAAACATCCAAATAAAACCAGAGGAAAGAACGCCTGGAAGACTAGAACAAAAGGCGGAATGAGTGTTGTAGAACACAATGAGTCCTCTATAAGTGCTCTAGAACGGAATGGGTAGATACTGAAATTAAATGGTATACATACAGTATTTAACTGGTTTACATTAGGATATTAAGTTATTTACATTGTGGTAAACATAGTTTCCCATCAGGTATATTTACATTTGTACCTTTGGGAAAACTAATGCGCTGCTCGAAGAGCTGTTGGAAGGCCACAAGGGGGCACTCCTCCACCCTGCCCCAAAAAGTACTCCAATGCCCCAGCACAGTGGCGGTGACACTGTGCTTTAGAAGGTGTTGCCTGACAAGATGTTAAACCAAGGTCCTGACTTCTTCTGCTCATTATAGAGGCATTTTTCAGAAGAGTAGGAGTGTTAACCCAGTGTCCTGACAAAATACCCATTAAAACTGTCCATCGAACCATCCTCCCTGCATCTGATTGGCTGCACATTCCCCTGCATTCCCTGACCCTTCATGTTTCCCTGGTTGTGACTGCAAGAGAAATTAATTCTCAGACAGTTCCGGAGTTAAGCTATCTGGCGAAAGAAGGGGAAAAAATCATTCATTAAATGTTGTGAGCAATGTTACAGCACCGAGAATGTCTAGGGAACTGGGGGGTCTATTCATACATATACCTATAGTGTAGACAACAGGCATCTCCTCATCCACGTAATCCCTTCCCATGAGCCACACCTCCAGCAGGGGGGTTTGGGCTGTCATTAACAGGTAGACCATCACACACAAGTAAATGAAAAATATTCATTGAGTAAGGTGGAAAAAACAGAGCTTCATTTTTCAGTTTGACTATCATTCCGCGTACTGTTCTAAATGGTATTCTATTGTACCACGCATGGTAATTTCAGGCGAGAGGAACAGCTGTTTGTACGCCCTGCAATTCACAAGCAACACTGCTGACCCAGCGCTTCTCGACCCAACGCTAAGATACAGGCAGATTGGTAAACTACACGTCCCTTCTTGAAAGAGAAGAAAAGTTTTCTTCCTTTTTTCCTAGTTTAGAAACCATAATCTTCAGATCGTTGCTTTTTGACCGAGCATTCACTGAAAAACACTTCACACAACCCGAACAGAGACAACAGATGTTGCCGTTGCTCGTCTGTTGAGAAAAAAAAAACAAAACGTTCTGGCGTATTAATGCCTAGGTAGCAGAAAGCTATTTTCTTTTTTCTGCTCTTCTGTAGGAGCGCAATTGTAGACCTAATCTCTTTCCTACACAGCTAAATGCTCCACTAAAGATTTTTTTTTTTTAACGAGAAGGAGAATTTGCGGGTTTCTGCGCTTCTGAATCGTCTGAGTTTTTTTAAATTTAGTTTTGCTTACCGGTGTCAAAGCCATTCAGACACGACACGTGTCACGAAGCCGCACGCGGGCGCGAAGGAACGCTCCGGACGCTTTCTCACGAAGCCGCCGAGCGCCGCAACGGCAGCCTGCCTAGCAACGGCCCCGTCCACCGCGGCGGCGAGCCAGAGAGGACAGGCCAGGGAGAGCGAGGGCCCGTTAAAAAACGTCGCCGCGCTGAGGCGGAGAGATAGAGTCAGCCCTCCGGGGGAATCACCTTCTTCTCCGGTAATCTCTCCCAGAGATCAGGCCTCGATCTCTGGAGACGAGCTCCCGGCTGAAATGCTAAAGGTCCGGGCGTAGAGCAAAGGGGGAGAAAAAAACGTTAAAAAAAAAACAGGCTGCGGTTGTATCGGCGATAAGCGCAGGGCTGACAGCCGGCCTGATAGGGGGACGTTTATCCTGTAGCAGCCAATGGGGAGGCAGGGCTGATGCCGCACGGATACGGCTCGGTTACGCCTGGTTTCTGAGGAGCGGGCTGCAGGCCTGGCGACCCGGCCTGACCTGCCGGGCCGGCGGCGAGCGTGGTCCATCGCCTCCTCCTACGGGACCGAGAGGGGGCTCAGCTCATTCGACAGAGGCAACACAGCGGACTGCGGAAGGCTGACCGATTTCCACTGTCTAACTTACGTAAAATTTAACACGCTACACACGACCATTCAACTTCCGTTCATTTGACAGATACTCTTATCCAGAGCAAATTACAATCCAACCAAATGAGTCCGTAAATGAATTTATGGATGTTAACAGTACTATCGTGTTGCCCGCTGTTCGATTTCAGTGTCGTAAACACACAAATACTGGATTAACGAGGCTACTTTTTTAATTCTTAATTCTTTTTAACAACCACGGGAGAGAGATCAACAACCAATCCTGGCGCAGACGAGGTTGAGTCAACTGCACAATCAACTGCATTAATAGATCAATTAAGAAGTGAGTAAACACAAAAAACCAGCAGCCCCTACAGAGGAACGTTTTGCTTAGCTACGGCGGACAGCTCATTAAGTTGCTGGTTAGTAAATTAAGTGATTAGTTTGCCAGTGAGATGATTAAAGTGCTTAGTTGCACGCTGGTGCGGTACGCGATGAGGAGTTAGCAAAAGCATTAAAAAAAGTTTTAACGCGCTCAAACGTTTGAATGCAGCCGAGGGTTCCCAAACGCAGCAGCAGCGGACCCGACTGCTTGGAACGATGCGTTACTAAACCTGCCAAAAAAGATTTCACGACCAGAAACGGCCGCTTTGGCATGTTACAGACTAAACGGCCTCTTCTGCACATTAAGGAATTAATTCGTCCAGGCAGCTTAAACGAAACAGGTGCATTTCCACCACCTGCTTCATTTAATTTTTTCCCGACGTGAAAAATTTACTCCGGCAAAGAAAGTTCTGCGGAGTTGCGCTGAAGGAAAAAAAAAAAAACAGACCGGAGAGACAAGAGGGGGGTGGCGGAGAGGAGGTGTAAGAAACGCCGCCTCGCTCGCTAGCGCCACGGTAGCAGACCCTCTGCCACGCCCCACCCCCCCACCCCCACCGCCCCCCCGGTTCGGCCGCTGGGCTACGCAGCCCAGACCGCGCGGGTGGGTGAGTTTTTCAGGCGCGCGAGAGCACGCCTGTCTGCGAGGAGAGAAATAAACACAGCTCTAAACGAAGCCCGGGTGCACACATCAGCACAATGCAGGGGCATCGTGGGAAATTAGCTAAATGTTCACTTTGCAGCTACACAGGAAGTTTCTCTTCACAAAGGAAGCTATTAATGACTGGAATATCTAACGAGAGCTCTCGGCCCTCTGGGAGCTGGCTGCCAGGCTTGGCACAGTGCTGGGAGCGCTCTAGACAGAGGGAAATATTCTATGGTCTAGACAGGCTGAGCACAACGCTTCCACATTCAAACATTCCCATGCTACTCTATGTTGCCTTATAAGGGAACCTCACAGCAGAATACTTTCAATGATTCAATTTGGCCAGTGATAATATGGTTAAAAAAAAGCACCCATTTCAAAACACTGTATATTCGTCGCTCAAATTGGATGATGCTTTTCGCATCACTGGGAAAGCCACGCCCATTCTCAATCTCAGAGCCAACAAGATGCATTTGAATAACGTGGGACGTACTAATATATAGGCAACCACAACTAAGGAAAATGATTTTAAACTTGCGAGGTTAAAGTAGAATGTGCAAGTGAGGAGTGAACTTAAGCTAGTTTGTGTCAAGCAAGCAACAGTGAACAGAACTCTCTCACCCCTTTCTTGGGAAGTTAAGTAAAACCACAAGTAAGCCAAAAGAAAAGATCTCTAGCTTGTTTGCCAGCCAGCTAGCTAATGCTAGACGCAACAACATAATCCAACAACATCCCAGAAGGTTCCGGAGCCGGAGCAGAGCGGGCCAATCATGCGTGAGCAGTGACCCTACTGGGCGGAGTTAACCGAAGCTCTGCAGACCTTCACCTCTCTCTTCCCATCTCTCTCTCCATTTCTCTATATCACTGCCTCTCTCTCTCTCCCTTTCTCCCACTCATTTTCTCTCACCTTCTCCCTCGAGCACTTTCTCTCATACTTTGTTTCCCAGCATCACTATCCCCCTCTCAATTTCACTTGTTCTCTCCTCCCTCTGTGGTTCCCCCTCTCACTCTCTTTCTTACTCGAGCTCCAAGTCAAAATGAAAAATATTGTATTTGCGCAAGTAAACCTGTGTTGCCGAAGCGCTGAACAAATAAATCATTTTCTCTCTTTCTCTCCCCTATTTCCTATCTCCACACCCCCCCCTTTCCCCCCCCCACTCTCCGCACGCCTGCCAAGCAGCGATGCTGACTCTGATCTCGGCGCAGTTTCCACAGGCCGTTAATCCCAGTGATATCTCAGCCGCTTCCGAAAAAAAAAAAAACTCCCTCCGAACTCTCGCTCGCTCCCTTACTTTTCTCTCTCTTTCCCTCCCTCCCTCCCTCTATCTCGCTCTTTTTCGCACTCGCAGATTCAGACGAAAGTTCTAATCCAAACACGGCGTATCTGCGCGAAACTCAACTCGTTTCGCGAGGACCGTTTACGGGCGGATCTTTCTCTCTCCGTCATCGCAGGAAAATGAGAAAGTGGCACGTGCTAATTGCCTGATCCCCAAAACGCAGGATCAGACAAAGAGCGCAACCTCGCCGACACCTCGTTTCCGCTGACAGAGTCTAAATTCGCTTCCGAACTTCCGCGAGAAGTCACCGACGCAGCAGAAATGTCACGTACAGTACGAGGAAGAGAAAAAGATCTGTGCCGTATTTGCAGTATTTTAATTATAATAATTCCCGTACCCCTCCCAGGAGACGATGCGCGGTCCACAGAGTGAATAACTATCCGCCATATTCCCCGGTCCCCAATTTCCCAGTGCAACACTTTCTGTGATCCCTCTCTGCTTACCCCCTGTCTGAATAAAGTGGAAAAAACACATCTTGGGGGGGGGGGGGGTGGGCTGTCTGCTAAAAGAGAAAATGCATTTTTACCCTCTCAAATCCAGTACCTGCAGTTCAAGTGGCAATTACACCCCCCCAACCCCCACCCCCCACCCCCACTGCCTCATGTACTCGCCCGAAAATTAATAGCCAAAGAAGGGGGTGGTGGCGTGTGGAGGAGGGGGCGACAAAATCAAAATGCATTCACTTCCCTTTCACCCCCCCCCTCTATAATGGTGACGCTGTCACTCTGTCTGCGTTTGTGTGGATAAACTGCACGCGATTCCCACGCTGGAGGCTCGCTACACCAGGACGTCTGCGAGGCCTTCTGGGGGATTATCATCTCTGACGCACGCGCAAGTGCTTCAAACGAGATTCGCCAAAAAAAAAGAGAAGGAAAAAGATGGGGAAAACATAAAAAGAAAAACTACCGGCGGAAAAGTAAGGAAAGAAAAGCGAGAGCGTGAACTGTAGAATGCAGCAGCACGCTGTGGGGACCGCACCTGTGAACTAGACGACCGGTAAACTACAAAAACCCTAAAACTGCTGACGGGTGGGCTACGCCATGGCCTCCCTTGGCTTCTGCTCTGCACCTCAGTCGGAAACAGTCCCAGGACGCAAGCAGCTTGTTTTGTTTTCTTTTAAAGGCGAGCCCTCCTTCAGTGTTCTACTTTACTCAGACCAGGGGAAAGAGGGTCACAGACTGAGGAGGGATCACAGCTGAGAAGCTATGCTATGGTAGGGGATCGAACCCCTGGCCGTGTGGGGGGGGACTGGTGTACAACGTGAGAGATGGATGCCCTGTGGGCTGTGCCAACAGATCTCGCCAGGATCTTCCTCGCTTTCACTTTTGCCGAAACCGAACACTGCACATGGGTGTAATACTGGAAACAAAGCAGCAAATGGTTGAACGAAGAAAAAAGTTCCAGAAACAAAATGGCAAAATAAGAAATGAGTTTGCCATGACGTCCTCATTCGGTCTGGGTCAGCTTGGGTTCTAAACACGCAGCGTCATCACGCACCTTCATCGCCCCTTCAGCAAATGGCGGATCCTGGTAATGAGTCGGCGCAACTAATAACCGAATAAACGAACGCAAGGAGACGGGGAGACGGTTCGGCCGAGGGGAACACAACTCTTATTAAGTCAGCGCACCTCCTACGGTGCCAATTTGCCGAAGAGAACGAGCGACCGAAAATAAATAATAAAACGAATTCAAAAGCGAACGGAGGCTAATTTGGGCTCCGCGGAATTGGCCGCGCCGGGCGCAAAACGGTTTCCCTCCGAAAAGACAGGAGGAGATGAAAAGCGTCCGGTGGGGCGAGGCGGCCGCCTTTCCTCCAGCTAACGAATCACGCGGGCGGACAGCGGGCGGGAGCTCTCCCCGGCATTAACTAGCGGAGTTGGTTCCTTCGCTGGAACTCGCACAACAAACAAGAAAAAAAAAAAAAAGGCCGTTGGAAGTCTCTCCCGGTGACGGGGAAGGCTGGGGAAAGAGAGCAGGCTCTGTCGCTCCCTCGTTCTCTCTATCTCTCTCTCTCCTCCTTTCCCTGCCCTGCCATTAATTAGATGACAATGCGGAGGGGGGGAGGGGGATTTATCACACTGGAAGGCAGCCAAAAGGTTGAATTTGCTCTGAAAATAAGGTGTTTGATATTCATCATGCAAATGGCACTTTTTAACAAACAGGGGAAGAAGCAGACAAAGAGAGAGTGAGAGAATGTGAGAACACCTGAGACAAAAAGAGAGAGAGAGAGATTGATTAGCATTATGAGGGGGCTTGAAGTATCCCATAAGGTGAAGGAGAGGCCAGCTCCTAGCACAGCTGCAGCCACTGAGAAGAGGATTGTGGGAAAACTGAATTCCAGGCTGTGCCCTCCTGTAATGCCCTGCACCCGTATTTAAATAACCATTTTAAACGCTGCACCACTGCAGGAAACACTACCCCCAATGCACACCAGCCGGAGCCATTCCGGGTCTTACAAGCAGGATAACTTCTTTCATTAAACGAGCCCTTTACTTAACCGGTATCTATTCTCGGAGATATTAAATCTCCTTTATAAGAGAAATCTCGCCAAGAGGGCAGCGCTCAATCAATTACAAGTGACAGCGCAACTATCAATCAAGACTAAATGGCGCGCACATCGTTGATGAAAAGTTCCACTGCAAGAAAAATGAAGAAGATGAGAGCACGTAATTAAAAACGCCAGCAAGCAGCCCTGCTACCATCTTGTGCTCGGTCCCCTATCCTTCTCCTAGTCAAGAGCAGGAGTGCTGCTTCAAATATATTGCGAGTGTTATTTATGCCAAACTGGCCTGCACGCTCCATATTTTGGAGAATGATTTAATCACCGGCGGTGAACGGGCCGGTTCCACGTGTCCGCCCATTTAATCGAACGAGCAGATCCCCCAGGACCGAGGTCCCGTTCTGCTGGAAGATTAGTGCTTCGAACGTGAAGTATGGTCAGATCCTCAATCAGCGATCTGTCTGCCGCGACTCCGTAAAACTCGGATGATGTCACTCCTCAGCCAAGTTTCCCTGTGTGAAGGCAGTGCTGAACTGATTCGGCAGGGCCCAGTTTGAGACCTACGAACATTTCCTTTAGAGAGCGTGTCTGTGTGAGCGTTTCCTTTAGAGAGCGTGTCTGTGTGAGCGTTTCCTTTAGAGAGCGTGTCTGTGTGAGCGTTTCCTTTAGAGAGCGTGTCTGTGTGAGCGTTTCCTTTAGAGAGCGTGTCTGTGTGAGCGTTTCCTTTAGAGACCGTGTCTGTGTGAGCGTTTCCTTTAGAGAGCGTGTCTGTGTGAGCGTTTCCTTTAGAGAGCGTGTCTGTGTGAGCGTTTCCTTTAGAGAGCGTGTCTGTATGAGCGTTTCCTTTAGAGACCGTGTCTGTGTGAGCGTTTCCTTTAGAGAGCGTGTCTGTGTGAGCGTTTCCTTTAGAGACCGTGTCTGTGTGAGCGTTTCCTTTAGAGACCGTGTCTGTGTGAGCTTTCCTTTAGAGACCGTGTCTGTATGAGCGTTTCCTTTAGAGAGCGTGTCTGTGTGAGCGTTTCCTTTAGAGAGCGTGTCTGTGTGAGCGTTTCCTTTAGAGAGCGTGTCTGTGTGAGCGTTTCCTTTAGAGACCGTGTCTGTATGAGCGTTTCCTTTAGAGACCGTGTCAGTGTGAGTGTTTCCTTTAGAGAGCGTGTCTGTGTGAGAGTTTCCTTTAGAGACCGTGTCTGTGTGAGCGTTTCCTTTAGAGAGCGTGTCTGTGTGAGCGTTTCCTTTAGAGAGCGTGTCTGTGTGAGCGTTTCCTTTAGAGAGCGTGTCTGTGTGAGCGTTTCCTTTAGAGACCGTGTCTGTGTGAGCGTTTCCTTTAGAGAGCGTGTCTGTGTGAGTTTCCTTTAGAGACCGTGTCTGTGTGAGCGTTTCCTTTAGAGAGCGTGTCTGTGTGAGCGTTTCCTTTAGAGACCGTGTCTGTATGAGTTTCCTTTAGAGAGCGTGTCTGTGTGAGCGTTTCCTTTAGAGACCGTGTCTGTGTGAGCGTTTCCTTTAGAGAGCGTGTCTGTGTGAGCGTTTCCTTTAGAGACCGTGTCTGTGTGAGCGTTTCCTTTAGAGAGCGTGTCTGTGTGAGAGTTTCCTTTAGAGACCGTGTCTGTGTGTGCGTTTCCTTTAGAGAGCGTGTCTGTGTGAGCGTTTCCTTTAGAGAGCGTGTCTGTGTGAGCGTTTCCTTTAGAGACCGTGTCTGTATGAGCGTTTCCTTTAGAGAGCGTGTCTGTGTGAGCGTTTCCTTTAGAGAGCGTGTCTGTGAGCGTTTCCTTTAGAGAGCGTGTCTGTGTGAGCGTTTCCTTTAGAGAGCGTGTCTGTATGAGCGTTTCCTTTAGAGAGCGTGTCTGTGTGAGCGTTTCCTTTAGAGAGCGTGTCTGTGAGCGTTTCCTTTAGAGAGCGTGTCTGTGTGAGCGTTTCCTTTAGAGAGCGTGTCTGTATGAGCGTTTCCTTTAGAGACCGTGTCTGTGTGAGCGTTTCCTTTAGAGACCGTGTCTGTGTGAGCGTTTCCTTTAGAGAGCCTGTCTGTATGAGCGTTTCCTTTAGAGAGCGTGTCTGTATGAGCGTTTCCTTTAGAGAGCGTGTCTGTATGTGCGTTTCCTTTAGAGAGCGTGTCTGTGTGAGCGTTTCCTTTAGAGAGCGTGTCTGTGTGAGCGTTTCCTTTAGAGACCGTGTCTGTGTGAGCGTTTCCTTTAGAGACCGTGTCTGTGTGTGCATTTCCTTTAGAGAGCGTGTCTGTGTGAGCGTTTCCTTTAGAGAGCGTGTCTGTGTGAGCGTTTCCTTTAGAGACCGTGTCTGTGTGAGCGTTTCCTTTAGAGAGCGTGTCTGTATGAGCGTTTCCTTTAGAGAGCGTGTCTGTGAGCGTTTCCTTTAGAGAGCGTGTCTGTGAGCGTTTCCTTTAGAGACCGTGTCTGTGTGAGCGTTTCCTTTAGAGAGCGTGTCTGTGTGAGCGTTTCCTTTAGAGACCGTGTCTGTGTGAGCGTTTCCTTTAGAGAGCGTGTCTGTGAGCGTTTCCTTTAGAGAGCGTGTCTGTGTGAGCGTTTCCTGTAGAGAGCGTGTCTGTGTGAGCGTTTCCTTTAGAGAGCCTGTCTGTGTGAGCGTTTCCTTTAGAGAGCGTGTCTGTGAGCGTTTCCTTTAGAGAGCGTGTCTGTGAGCGTTTCCTTTAGAGAGCGTGTCTGTATGAGCGTTTCCTTTAGAGAGCGTGTCTGTGTGAGCGTTTCCTTTAGAGACCGTGTCTGTGTGAGCGTTTCCTTTAGAGACCGTGTCTGTGTGAGCTTTCCTTTAGAGACCGTGTCTGTATGAGCGTTTCCTTTAGAGACCGTGTCTGTGTGAGCGTTTCCTTTAGAGACCGTGTCTGTGTGAGCGTTTCCTTTAGAGACGTGTCTGTGTGAGCGTTTCCTTTAGAGACCGTGTCTGTGTGAGCGTTTCCTTTAGAGACCGTGTCTGTGTGAGCGTTTCCTTTAGAGACCGTGTCTGTGTGAGCGTTTCCTTTAGAGAGCGTGTCTGTGTGAGCGTTTCCTGTAGAGAGCGTGTCTGTATGAGCGTTTCCTTTAGAGACCGTGTCTGTGTGAGCGTTTCCTTTAGAGAGCGTGTCTGTATGGTGTTTCTCAAACTCCCCTTCCCTCACTCCCTCACCCCAAAAAACCTTAGATGGAAAACCAAAATCACAAATCTCAGAGAGCGCGTTCCAACTTCGTTTAGCAGGTGTTCTGCTTCTGACCCGTTTCACTGCACTCTTACCTGCATAGCCCCCCCCCCCCCCCACCCAGCTTTATCATCTGTTTAATGTCCTTTTCCACTGATGGGGGTCAATCGAGGTTTAAACCCTCCCTCCTTCTCCCGCAGTCCAAATATACTTCAACTTTATGGCCCCCGAGCCCCCCCGCCCGGCCTTCTCCATCATCCTGAGTTTGACTGCGAGAACGAACTGGGACTCTCACAGCCACACTTCTCTTAGGCACCAACTTACCTGGCAATAGAAAGACCGCATTATCTGCATCGACTCATCAACCGTTTTACTGCTTCCTGTGAAGCTTTTTAAATCCACTCTGCACGGTGCCAGAAAGAACTCTTGTGCTCGAACCGAACAGCGCAGGAAATAAGAATCATCAATTTCAATACCTCACACGTCAGATGTAATCAGGAATAAGTTAGTAGGGACGGGATCCTATCACTGGCTGGAACACGGTGAGGTCTGTAGGGTGTAAAATAGTCCCTGGATCTCCTGTAGTACAGTGTGAACTGTAGGGTGTAAAATAGTCCCTGGCTCTCCTGTAGTACACTGTGGACCGTAGGGTGTAAACTAGTCACTGGCTCTCCTGTAGTACTGTGTGGTGTGTACTGTGTAAAGTAGTCACTGGCTCTCCTATAGTACTGTGTGGCCTGTAGGGTGTAGAACACTCATAATGAGCACACACCTCTGCTGTAGGTGTTGGTAGCATGGGGCGTCTCGAGAGGCACTGAAGCTCCAGAATCACAAAACGCGCTTCACCACCCCCCCTGTCTAGAGAGAGACTGAAGGTCCTCACACAAACCACTTCACCCGCTTCTCATTTTATTCACGTCTTTGCACCCGGTCCCTAATCCCCGCTGACTCGGCTTTTACGGAGAGAGACTGAAGGTCCTCACACCGACGGGTTTAACCGCTTCTCATTTTATTCACCTCTTTACACCCGGTCCCTAATCCCCGCTGACTCGGCTTTTACGGAGAGAGACTGAAGGTCCTCACACCGACGGCTTTAACCGCTTCTCATTTTATTCACTGCTTTTTATTTACTTCTCCTCACACCACAACGTTCACCTCCCAGAAATGTGAAGGACAGCTAGGGGGACGGGTTGGGAAAGAAAGCTCGGAATCATAAAGCTGGAAAAGCACCTCGTAATGTTTTTTTTGGAACGCTGCCTTTTCGGGTTGACCTTAAAATAGAGAGCGTGTGGCCCTATTCTGCTGGGTGGCTCATCCCTGTTAAGGCCGGTTTCGAGCGAGCGGGCAGGCGGGCGGGCCCCGCGGTCTGATGTCGAATTTGGGCCGTGCCAGTGCCCGCTGTGGCAGGCAGCCCCGCGGGGTGACGGGCGTCTGGCTCTAGCGTGTGATGCTTCTGGTCGGCTCGAGGTGGCAGTGTCTCGCTTGCGCGTGTGCGACCCCTGCTGGCCGGGTGGCTGCTCGCAATCCCGCTGCAATGCGTGCGAAGCGACTTCCTCTCTAACCCATCACTGCGCAAGCTCCTCCAGCACCACGTGCGATAAGTAGAGGCTGACATCACCCGCTCCGGAGCACACAGGAACTGGAGAGGGTAGGAGTGGCCAGGCTGTGAAGCCCAGGAAGTAACAAAGGAAACGGCCTCTACTGCGCATCCTGAGGACAAAAGAGCTTGCTGCCCATTGAATTCAATGTAGAAATCCAAGGGGATTTAACAACCAAAGAAAGCCGTTCATCGGTCAATTTTTGGCGATCACAAATTTCATTATGTGCAGCAGTTTCTAGAACAGTGGCTGTTTTGGTCCAGAAGTCCCGTGAAAATATTCATTAAAACGCGCATATTTTATTACATCGTTTATATTTTTCAACCTGCTTTTCATACGAAACGTAACGATCGTCGATCGAGTTTCAAAATGCCGTCGAGGACGTTTTATTTTGCCTTCAAAAGTGTGATATTTCCGATTCACTTTAATGGGAGCTCCAGTGTTTTGCCCTCAACACGCGCAGTACAGGCTTACTTCCGAGACTTCACAAGCTCAGGTTAGCTGAAGGCACGGTCGCCTGTTAAATATGCATGTCTGTGATCCGTTCCTCTGAGCTGACAGCGGAGGCTGCAGGAATGAGCGCTGATGAATATGAATGTGACTGGGCATTCCGGATAGGGGAGAAGAGAGAAAAGAAAAAGAAAAAACAAGAGCAAGTGCAATTCAGCATCATCACTGCCCCCTCATTAATATTAGCCTTGTGGGCGGAGTCCTGTGTGGGCATGTCCAATGTAGCCATTTATCCTCTGAGACTAGCGCTTTGCTGGGGGTGATAAATGCATGCGGAAGAATGCCGCTGCTGCAAAGGGCAGAGAGCAGGGTTTTTAAGTACTGAAAGGCTTCAAGGGTCTTAAAGGGATCTGGCCAGAGTGAGCTAGCCAGGTCAGTGCAACTGTAACATGGAGGAAAGGGTCAACACACAGATACGCGCATGAGCGAGTTTGCTTTATCGTGTAAGGAGGCACATCTTACCTTCTTTTCCAGCTCGGTCAGCTTCTCCCTATAAAAAGCCTCCTGCTTCTTAAGCTCCGCCTCTTTCCTCTCCAGCTGCTTCCCCTGCCAACGACAGAACGGTCACATCTATCAGAACGGTCAGATTCATCAGAACGGTCACATCCATCAGAACAGTCACATCTATCAGAACAGTCAGATTCATCAGAACAGTCACATCTGTCAGTGTGGCTTCCGAAAAGGGAAAAATAAAGAAAAGAATAAAAAAAGGAAAAAAGGTTGAAAAATAAAATCATCCATCAATGGGAGACCTTTAAAAAAATCACTGAAACAAAATCAGTGTTTAGCCTTTGCCCACCACAACATGAGCACAAACCAAAGTGTAATGGTTATGATTTCTGGGGAGGAAAATCTTTAGACTATAGCAGCCATGTTTCCTGAATATTTATGCTAAATTTATTCCCATAAAACCTTCACCAACTATTTTCCCACCTTTATGAATGCGTTATAACATATTTTAGAATGTTCCTGAAAATTGCAATGCTTATTACTAAGGATGAAATCACACGTGCAGAATAATGGTATTCCCATATGTGATATAACAGATTTAACATCCAGCTCAGCCTGAAGTCCTGCACAAATGCTTATGAATGAAAGACATTATGCTATGATAATAAAGGTGTTATACATGCTTCGTTAAGGCTTTAAAAAGCTTTTCACTAACTCAGAACACCTTACAATGCCGGAATATGCATAATGCAAATAAACAAAATGTGAACAAGTAATGGACAAGAAAACAAATAAATAAACATGTTTAAACAGTACACAGCACAGCAGCAGGAGTAAAATCAATAAAATAAGAATGGAACATAATCAATAAAATAGACAACAAAAAGTAAGCTTTCATTTGTCTTAAAACGTAAAAATTTGCTGTGGACACACTGATCGAAAAAGTTGAATCTTATTTTTAACTGAGTAATTGCGCATGCATGTTTATCTAGAAAATCCTGCATTCCAGGTCATTTACAAACCTATCAATAGCTGATCACAGGATATCTATTATTTTACATGTGATGTGACTGATTGCGTGTATGTATGACTGAATTCTTGAATCTAACTGCAAAACGAGTTCACCTGTGGCAATTAAATTTAAATTTGAAATCCCGGTCCAAGGCTGTAAGGAGTAACCTTTAGAGTCACTTCTGTCCGTTTGCAGGCTGACAACTGTTCGAAATAAACAGTATTTTTTATGCGTGACAGAGTACCATTTAAAAAAAACCTAGGTAATATCAGAGACCACAGAGTAGCGTTTACAAGTGGGGCAGTGGGGTGTTAAAGGACAGATGAAATCGGTGCATTACCAAGGCTGCTAAAAGCTCTTATAAGGAAGGGTGTTTGAAAACAAGCCCTGTCCCCTCAGGAGCGAACTTTGACCTTTTGAGCTGATTGGAGGTGTAAATCAGCTGACCTGCCCTGAGTGAGATGAAGCACCGGGTCATGGAGCGGAAGCCCTGTTTAAAACAGTAGGGCTCTGGATTGGCACCTCGATCGCTACGGAAAGGGTGCAAAGTGAAAGAGAAAACTTTCGGGACATACTCTTTACACACAGCAGCCGCCACTTTTAAAAAGGAGCCCAGAGTCCTGCGTTTAAAAATGGCTGCTGGTCTGACTGCTGCTGGAAAGAGTTAACAGAACGCGTCGTAGTGATGAGACAGGCAAATTTAGGCAGGCCCGCAAATTTTAAAAAAATAAAATGCAGAATTCAACTCAGAAGACCGGAAGGCCAAGAGAAAAAAAACTGGGATGTGTGCGAGAGCCCTATGGTGTGAGAGCCCCCTGCAGGCCGATAGGGGAACAACACGTAGTAAAAAAATGGCCGAACCAAACAACAGGTGTTTTTACCTCACGCAATCCGGTGGGGCTGAAGGTTAATGAAAGTGTCCAGAAGAATCACAGGACCAGACTGAAAGGAGGGCTGAGGAAGAGTGGAGAAACACCACAGCCCTCCAACACAGCTCTCTCTCCCTAATATTTCATTTCGTCCTGGTATTTAGCAGACACTCTTAACCTCTTAACACGCTTAGTGAGGCCATTCAGGTTGAGCACCTTGTGTACAAGGGTACTACAGCAGTGCCCCAGCTGGGAGTCGCACCTGCGATCTCTGAGTAACAAGCCCAATTCCTCACCATCAGACTGCACTGCTGCCACATGCGTACATGAAAACACTTCCTTAAAGGGTGGCGGCCAGGTACTGTAGCCTGGACCTCAGGAAGGGCCACATGCCCACACCCTGGAGTGCTTGAAAATGAGCCTCAGGTGTGTTGAGTCCAGGCGAGAGATGCCAGTGAACCCCTGCATCAGCCACAGAGGAGCAGCAATGCTCTCGTTCTCTCTCTCCACACGCTGTCCCCACAAGAAACCTTTCCTGACCTCACAAGCAGCCAGCATCAGACAAGAATGCGTGAACTGATGGGCAAAAGGGCTAAATATCAAAATAAAACTGAGCTGCCCCTGACATAACCAACCCCGCCCACAGGCACACCTCCATCGCTATGGCGACGGGTGGAGCGAGGTTCGACCCAGCACAGGTGGGGAGGGGAACCCCAGATGAGTCCGTGAGCCAGACCCCCTCCAGAACCCCGTTACCTCCTTTCATCCTCACTCAAATAAAGGGGTGACCCAGACAGGTCCCGGGTTCGGGGCCGCAGAACTGGCAGTGGGCTGTGGGCTGCTGCTGCTGCAGTGCTGGTGACACACACAGCTCATCTCTCAGTCTGTCTGAGCACAGTCACAGGGCGACGCCACAACACCAGCCAGGGAATAAGAGCTCAGGAGTACTGCCATCCACAGAGAGGCTGTGACACACACACACACACGTGCACACACACAAGCACACACGTGCACACACACACACCTACACACACCTACACACACACACACACACACACACACACACCTACACACACACACACACACACAACACATATACACACACACACACATACACACACACACACACACACACACACACACACATACATGCACGCACACACACACACACACACGTGCACACACACATACACACACATACATGCACACCCATACGTGCACACACATAAGCACACACACGCACACATGCACACACACAGAGATACACACACACACACAAATACACACACGTGCACATACACACGCGTGCGCGCGCGCACACACACACACACATACACACACATAACAAACACCACTAATGTATATAAAATAAGCGATAAAATATTACGGTATTTGCATGCATGCAGAATTGTGCTTGCGAGACAAGCATCAACCACTAACATGGGGAAAAGCATCGAGACAGAGAGAAACAGAGAGGGGGAGAGAGAGAGAGTGAAGTATACAAGCACAGAGAGAGGAAGAGCGAAGGAGAGGGAGAGAGAGAGAGAGAGTGAGAGAGAGCAGCAGGTACACAATGACGGAAAAAAGCAGCCCCTAAATTACATACAAATGTAATCATCCTCTTTCTTCCGAGGCCCTGTCTTTTGCCGGCTAAGAGAATAACCTCAATCGGCACGCAGATGATGTGCAATTTTCCGGCTGAATACCCCTCAAAGCGACAGGAAGCTCCGGCTCGCAAGCTCCCGCTCTCCGTTTTTTACCGCGCGGCCAAAACATGACATTTGAATATAATAATAAAAATAAAAAAAAGAAAGAGAAGAGGGGGAAAAAAAAAAAAGGAAGTGAAGATTAACAGCAAACAGGTGCGGCTTACCCATTCGTCCAGTTCGGCAGGCTGCGGAGGAGGAGGAGGAGGAGGAGGAGGAGGGAGGGGGGAGGAGAGAAAAGGAGGTGAAGAGTGTCGTGAGGAAAGGAAGAAGAGAAAAAGTGATTAATTGAGTCTGGCTCTGAACGCCGCCTCGGAACGGGGGTGTGATGAGAGAGAGATTATGGGACAGGAATTA
The DNA here is from genome assembly GCF_018555375.3 of Anguilla rostrata. Lineage (NCBI taxonomy): Eukaryota > Metazoa > Chordata > Actinopteri > Anguilliformes > Anguillidae > Anguilla > Anguilla rostrata. The sequence goes on along the minus strand of NC_057943.1, from coordinate 32,927,592 downwards.
TTTCTCATAATTAAAGGGACAGCTACCAACCCCCCCCACCCCCCCAACCCAGAAACATAAATGAAGGGTTGTGCTTTTATCTTCACCAAAAGCCGAGCACGTCCTGCCGGCTCCGCTAGTCTTGCTGCTAGCCAGAGGGCAAATGAAGCCGCTCGGACTGAAGGCCCAGAGACCGCAGTAGAGGGCAGACAAAAAAAAGAATCACCTGTACGCGGCGTTCCAAACAGTCTCCTGCTTGTGTAAGCCATGTGAAGCCCTTCAGCTGTAAGCCAGCAGCCAGTAAGCCGATCTCACTTAACACGGACGCGTGTCTAACGTCACATTTCGTCTAAAGATCTGAAACCGTTCAGTGAGACAAATGTGCAATGAAATAGGAAATCGGGAAAGGGGGCGCACGCTTTTTCACCACGCGGTATTCGAAGCCGGTCGGCTTCCGTGTTAAAAGTGGCTCCCGTCAAAGAGCACTTCGGGTCGCTCGCTCACTGTGCGCGCCGTCATTCAGAAAGGCTTCCTGTGGAGTTTTTCAATTGCCCGCCTGTGAAATCACCCCGTCTGTGTTTGTATATTCGGAGAGAAGAGAGAGAGCGGGAGAAGAAAAGAGGACTGAGAACGGGAATGATTAACATTCGGCTGCGTGACGTGGACGTTTCGCACCGGAGCCCGCCGGCTTCTCACCAAAAAACCGGTGAACTTTAAAGAGCCCGTTTACGTACGGCCGGCCGGCCCGGAAGTTTCGCCTTCCCACAATTCCGCAGCAGGTGCTTTTCGCGGCAGCTGATGATGTGTCAATAATGACTTGGGCCGTGTGCTGTGGGTGATTCACGCCCTTACAGGACTTCAGAAATGCTCTGCGTGTGACTGGGGCCCTCCACAGTCTCTGTGACTCACACAGTATCACAGGTATGACTCTACAGGCTCTGTACCTGATATGACCTAGTAGCCATCATTCGCCCACATCTACCTCCAACAGCCAAGCAGCGAATTACCGCCGTAAGTCAGCCCGGCGCCCGCGTCCTTGGAGCGCAAAATTAGCGCTGTTTCCACACGGACATAAAAGCGGAGCAGCGTCCCCATTATTCTAGCATTCCCAGGACCGGCGCAGTGATATACGCTGCGGGCACATGCCGACGGCGCGTCTGAATTAAGCGGTCGCCTCGCTTGCGTCAACATGAGAGTATTCATCACATCAGAGCAGATGTGACGGAGTGTAGCACAGTGGGTAAGGAACTGGGCTTGTAACCGAAAGGTCGCAGGTTCGATTCCCGGGTAAGGACACTGCCGTTGTACCCTTGAGCAAGGTACTTAACCTGCATTGCTTCAGCATATATCCAGCTGTATAAATGGATACAATGTAAAGTGCTATGTAAAAAAGTTGTGTAAGTCGCTCTGGATAAGAGCGTCTGCTAAATGCCTGTAATGTAATGTAATGTGCTGCGGTCCTCACGTACTGCAGTAATCTAGACTACGCGTGTCCCCTGTCTTTTTCATACATGCTCTCTCTCTCAATCTCACTCTCTCTATCTCTTACACAAACACACACCAGAACGACAAGACATTACCCTCTCCAACCAAACTCACAGTGCCTCCTCCTGGAATCAACGATGCAAATTGCACTCCATGCAAAATAAGGATACATTCAAATCTTTGAAGACACGTTATTGGGAGGGGGAGGGGGTTGGACAGGGCTCATTGTGGGCACCTGTCTAAGGGAACAGGGATTCGCGTAACGTGCCGTCTGAAAGTGGACAGGGCGACATGGTGAACAGGAAGTGAAGAAAGCTTACTTTCAAAATCGGAAGGCTTGTTAGAGAACAACGAGCTGGGGTGGGGCTTCCCAACAGCCCCGCCCTCAAAACTGCAGGCAGAATACTGAACTCCCCTCCCCCTTTCAGCGATTTCACATCTTTCTCTCAAATGAACAACCGTCCGATTTGCAGATACAAATTTCAGACAAAAAAATGAAATATCGCAGCTGGGGAATGTATCACCTGATACAGTAATGGCCTGGATCACATTGCCCACATGGAGCAGCACCACAGGGGTCTGGGGTTATAACTGGAAGGTTATGGTTTGAATCCTGGGATGGTACGCTGGTGGTTTTACCCCCTCCCTATAGAAATGCGCTGTACGGCACTGTAAATATCTCCTCTCCCAGCAAAATATTACGATAAATATCCGAATGTCTGAAAAAGGTAGAAATTTGCATACCTATATATTTGTGCTGCTTCCTGTTTTACGATCTTGACAATATATTGTATTTCAATATACTGCAGTACCTTCCCTTCTTTAGTTTTTTTTTTTGTAGGAGAGCAGGACAGTCTGCCCACCCTTTGCATTTTATTATTTTTATGGAGTATAAGTAGAAAGCAGAGAGGGAAACAGATAGAGGAAGGCACCAGCGCAAAGAATCGAACCCTTGGCCGTGCGCGCGACTCCTACAGGGTCTGAGAGTGCGCTGCCCTACGGACTGCACCACACATCCCACCACGCACATTGGCTTTTGGTCAGGACTCTGCGTCCTTTATTTAACACAACAGAATTACCCATAAAGTCCACGATTCCCACTCTTCATGTCCAGTATAGCGCTGTGTCCAGCTGTCTCTTCAGGTCTCAACCAAAGTTTGAAGGGATTCTCCAAAGCCTTCATAGATTGTGTGACGTCTTGTGTGACACTGAGAGTGTACTGCACACACAGCTGTTTAATATGTATGTAATTTCCCACAGTCCCACTATTGTGGGAATTGTTGTAAAGAAGAACAAAAGCGTTTGTTTCTTCCATGTTCCCCACAAAAAAAACTCAAAAACCTACCAAATTAACATCTTGAGTGTGGTGTTAAAATGCCAGCAAGCACTACCGGGCTTGCAAGGACACCAGGCCGTGATTAGAAAACTCCACAGGGGTCATATTACACCCTCTAACTGCACAAGCTCGACGTCCAAACACATAAATCCTGCCTAGCCTCGCCACTGAAACAACATTATCTCTAGCGTGTGTCCAAGTGTACTGTTTCTGAGGCCCGTGGACATGCCTCCAGACATCACACAATTCACAAGTCTCAATAATCTTACAAACCATTCTGCAGCACGGTGCCTTTGGCTCTGGGTGATTCCTATCCAGAGTGTCCTGTGCTGTACAATTGAACTCACCAGCAACATAAAAAAACATCATCAGTGCTACAATTAGCTAACACGTCATTCGGTTTATTTAGAAATAACATCACTTATTCGGGCATAGACATCAAGAAGAACTATTTTGCTACCACCTTCGAAAGTCTATCGCCCACCATCTCTACTCTATCATATGACGGAGCTGAGAGGGCCTTTGAAATCAAATTATCCACGTCTGCGCCGTGGAGCTCATGTGGCAAAGAAATACATCACTGTCCCATTCACGAATAACTTTAAAAATTTGGAAAATAATCTGTAACCTGAACCCCCATTTGACTTTTTGTTGCTTTCAGAAAAGCTCTAATTTGTTCAACACTGCACCCACCTTAATCCTAGCCCCACTGGCTGTACAGGAATCAGAGCCACAGCCGACCACCGGAGAAACTGGCTCCTCCCCCTAATCTCCCACTCCCACTGGTGATTGGTCCACTTTTTTGTCTTTGCACCACGTCTGCTTGTATGCCTGTTTTCCCATCGTCTACAGAGACACCACCCTCTGCTTTTCCTGTAACAGTATTATCTGTCATTGATCCTCCTACTTTTTTTGTTGATTCGCCTCCTCTTCCTCACCCATTTCTTCCCTAAAACCCATCATGACTTCTCAGATGAATCATAGCCAGGCTCTCCATTGCTCCCCTGCCAACCATCGGCACTTCCCCGGTTTCCCTCTGACCATTCCCCGCAGTGCCCGACGTCGAGGCTCCTAAATCTGACGGCTCTGGTGTTTCTGTAGCCGATCGGTTGTTATCCGTTTGTTCCTTGCACAGGCAGGATCGGGCTAGCTGACCATCCACTACGCTCTTCAAGCTATCAGAAGTTGCATACACAGCATAGTCAAAATAATCTATCCTAGAATTAGACGACATAGCAAAGTGATCTGTATCGCTGTTCAGAATCACGTACACGTCTTCTAAAAGACAGGGCATGTTTTAGGTGCGGGGACTGAAAACCACCTGGCAATGCTTTAGGACACTGCCGTTGTACCCTTGAGCAAGGTGCTTAACCTGCATTGCTTCAGTACATATCCAGCTGTATAAATGGATACAATGTAAATGCTATGTAAAATGCTGTGCGTGTCACTCTGGATAAGAGCATCTACTAAATGCTTGTAATGTAATGTAAATAATTTTCCATGCTGAGACAAAACCTGCGTTAAAGTATTTATTTCATTTGTTACCATCGGCGGCATATTTGACAGAGCAATCCGTCTCGCTGGATTGATGAGAGCAAGCACCACGATAAAAGTATCTTTAATAACTATGCCGTGTTCGACAATGGCGTTTACTCCGTCAATGCTATCAACAAACATCACAAAGCCTTTATTTATCCCAGATGCTAACTTAATGCACGTGTGCTACAGCTAATGTACACTCCTCTACTGAACGAGGTACACTCGGGGGGGGGGGGGCTACGAGGCCTTCCCTGCCATGTCAACTTTGCTGCCCTCTTAAATGCTCCCCACTACTTTTAACAGCGCTGGAATAGTAAAGCATAGAAGAGAATGGCAGAGTTTTAGAAACTCCACCAGGACAAAGTGAAGGAAAGCCCGTAAAAATGTCCGCTCCAGCCACTCACTCACACGCCCAGAGAGAGAGAGAGAGAGAGAGAGAGAGAGAGAGAGAGAGAGAGAGAGAGAGAGAGAGAGAGAGAGAGAGAGAGAGAGAGAGAGAGAGAGAGAGAGAGAGAGAGAGAGAGAGAGAGAGAGAGAGAGAGAGAGAGAGAGAGAGAGAGAGAGAGAGAGACAGAGAGAGAGAGAGCGAGAGCCTTTAATTGCGTTTCCAAATGTGATGCCATCTGTCACACAAGAAGTTCCTTGACAGAAGCATAAAGTTATTCAAGTCAGAATTGAATTGAGGGGAAATTTGGAGGATTAAAAGTTGTTTAAAAATCAACTTCAGAATTGAGGGAAAGGGCACACACTGCGCAAATGAACGCTGGCAGATTAAATTTAAACTCAAGTTTAAATTTCAGGCTGTGAGCAGTGGGCTCTGGTCACCAAGCACAAATAAATCATTTAGCACTATATAAATATGCAACAGAGGTACACATTCTGGCAGCTGATTTTTAACTATTCTCCTCTGAAAACAGCACTCTTTTCTGGAAGCATTTAGCATTCTTCAGCGTTCAACCCAAAAATGCATAAGTGAACAGATCAACTGTTGGATGGAATGACGACTAGAATAAGTCAACGGGTGCAGACGGCATATTGACAGAGATCAGTCACGGTTTTCCGACAGTTCAACCAATACATAGATGCAGCTCCAGATTAATAGTGTACAAGCCCTCTCCCAGATGGGCAAATGAAATATAAATCGTTGAGTAACTGGTATGTAGGCCTACATATACTGTACACACATAAATACCCACACACACACATATATAGATCGATCAGCAGACATACCGACAGAGCAAGATAATTAAAGTGGCTAATTGAATATATCCACACACAGACTGCACAAATGCCTATGCGTTGAGTACTGAGAGCAGTCTGCCATGTGATCATGTGATCTGATCCTGCATTCTGCACTTCCCTGGATTTTGCACACGCTCTGTGTTTACCTAGCACCTGTCTCCAGCACACACAGAGCCACAGGCTAACGCTAAAACAGGAGCTGCAAACAGGGCCAATTAGCCCTGCCACCAGTCTGAGCCCCCGCCCATTTACAATCACCCTGCCTCTCTGGGGCAGAAGGGTCTTTTTATTAAGGGATCACAAAACGCCCATGACAGCCAGCAAATGATTTTATACAAACTCTGTTTAATAGTAAAGCAATCAAGTAGAAATATTTTGTTCTCCAAATAAAATGTGTTGCGGTGTTTACTGAAAAGCTGTTCTCTGTGCGTACCTACTTCTCCTATAAACATAAACTGAAGTTTGGATTTGCACTGTAATAGAAAATAGGGAGGCATCGGCATCAGCCAATATGGCCAGACAAATACTGGTTACTGATATCGGCCCAATATTTTACATATTGTAAATCCCAATTATTATTATTATTATTATTATTATTACTATTATTATATGAATGCTGTATTAGGCAGATATCCTTATGTCTTATATGTAATATGAGCTTGTTCCCATGAAAACAGGAAAAATCACCTTGTGAGCATGAAAAAACATAAGTGTCAAAAACAATGCAAGCAAATAAACATCGATCTCTCAACCAGGACAGGCACGGGTCCGAGCCCCTCATCCCCACCACATCCAAATCAGAGCAGCAGGACCGTCCGGCGCACGCAGGCGGCAGGAGCTGCTCTCGCCTGGCGAGGCAGGGGGCGCCCTGTCAAACTAAACCCCCCCTCCCCGAGGAGACTCCACGCGAAAGCTACGCTCTTACTCAGCGCTCGTCACTTTCACAACTCCGAATCATCCCCGGCCGGCCTCCAGTGAGAACGCGCCACCGCGCGTAACCTTAGAAACGAGCTGGGAATAATAAAGGTGAACGGATGCGTTTAAACGCCGTATCTCGGGGCAACCGGAGAACCCGGGCGCCATTTTCTTTTTTGCGCTCTCGATTCCGTTTGACTCCCGCACACCTGAAGAGCTGGGATTAGTGTGGAGAGCGCCCCCCGAGGATAAGATCCGCGCACCGCAGGTCAGCAGGCTCGTCAGCAATTACCGCCATCCCAGCCGCCGCGGGGGGCTTAACGGCTTTACACGCGATCGCGGCTAGCGATAAGACGCCGCCGCGTCCGCGGAGACGCTATCCGTTTCGCCGGGGCTCCCGCGAGACCTGGGGGGGGAGACAGCCCGTCTGAGGAGCGGCGAGCCGGGCGGGGCACTGATGCCCCCGCGGCTTCATAGTGTGACTCGCCCGCCAGGGCATGGCGGTCACGGGGGAGCGGGGCAGTGACCTGACGTTCACACTGTGTGTGTATCCCCCGTCCTCACTCTCCCTGGGCCCGCCCACTCACCCCCCCCCCCCCACTGCAAACTTATACACTGTGTGTGTATCCCACTTCCTCACTCTCCCTGGGCCCACCCACTCACCCCCCCCTTCCACTGCAAACCCATACACTGTGTGTGTGTATCCCCCGTCCTCACTCTCCCTGGGCCCGCCCACTCTCCCCAACTCACCCCCCCCCCCCCAGTGCGAACCCGCAACCCTGAGAGGACGGCTTTGGCCAGCTCCGCGCCGCTCTCCTGCGCACAGTTCCGTAATCTGTCACACCTGACAGCTGACAGCGGGAAGGTAAGTCCGGGGTGGGGGGGACGGGACCCCGGCTGCTAAACAGCCCTCCGCTCCTCATAATTGATTTCATTTTAACCTTGACGGCGACGCGATCTATATTCATCTGCCCGAGTGTCATTCTCCGGTGTGCAGCAGCGCGTCTCTCTGTCTTTCTCTCTCTCTCTCTCTCTCTCTCTCTCGCTTTCTGTCTCTCACTCTCCCTCTCTGTCTCTCTGTCTCTCACTCTCTCTCTCTCTCTCTCTCTCTCTCTCTCTCTCTCTCTCTCTCTCTCTCCCCCTCTCTCTCTGTCTCTCACTCTCTCTCTCTCTCTCTCTCCCTCTCCCTCTCCCTCTCAGTCTCTCACTCTCTCTCTTTCGCAGGGCGCTTGCGGCTCCATGATTCCACCAGGTGGGAAACAAGGAAGACCAGTGTCTGAAAACGTACTGACTGGTGTCGGGCAGGGTACAAACAAATGAAAGGCAGGTCTGACGCTACAAAGGCAGGTCTGACGCTACACTACAAAGACAGGTCTGATGCTACACTACAAAGACAGGTCTGATGCTACACTACAAAGACAGGTCTGATGCTACACTACAAAGACAGGTCTGATGCTACACTACAAAGGCAGGTCTGACGCTACAAACGCAGGTCTGACGCTATAAAAAGCTGGTCTGATGCTACGCTACAAAGGCAGGTCTGATGCTACAAAGACAGGTCTGACGCTGCAAAGGCAGGTCTGACGCTATAAAAAGCTGGTCTGATGCTACGCTACAAAGGCAGGTCTGATGCTACAAAGACAGGTCTGACGCTGCAAAGGCAGGTCTGACGCTGCAAAGGCAGGTCTGACGCTGCAAAGACAGGTCTGACGCTACAAAGGCAGGTCTGACGCTGCAAAGGCAGGTCTGACGCTACAAAGACAAGTCTGACGCTACAAATACGCTGCAAATATTTAGCGAGCAGACAGCATAATTAAATTCTTTCATTAGGCAAAAACGATAACGCACATCCAAAGAAAAAGACAGGATTACTGTACAAATTAACATAAACGCAGCTCTTTGGAACGTATTCATAAGTGAAATTGGTGAAATGTATAGAAATGCATTACGAAGAGCTGCATGTGAACCTGTTATAAGATTGTATTTGTGTTTAGATTTCTGTCTGATGGCCATTATTATTTAACACCTATTAAGATAAAGTAAAAGATCAAAACTGCATTCCAGGTGCTTATTATTCAAGGCCTATTTGGATGCTCTCTTTCCCCCCACTGTTTTATATGTGGCTATATATTTAGTTATTGTGCAATAAAAGAAGAGAAATTACCGCAATATATTTAAATATAATACATTGTCAAGATCGTAAAAGCTAAAGCAACACACACACACTCACATATAATATATATATATATATATATATATATATATATATATAGACAAATTCAAATTATCACCTCTTTCAGATGTTCAAATATTTATTACAGTATTTAGCTGGAAGTGCGTAAGTATTTACAGCCCTGTATGTATCGTTTCTATCGGGAGGGATACAACTGCCATTGTACTATTCCAGGATTCAAACCTGCAACCTGCTGGATATAAACCCCCAGACCTCCATTTAAGTCCCCAGGCCTCCATTTAAGCCCCCGGTCCCCCATTTAAGCCCCCAGGCCTCCATTTAAGCCCCCGGTCCCCCATTTGAAACAGGGCTTCTCTGAGGTCTGCTGGGTGCGCTGTCAGTCATACTGAGTTACTGGGCGGAGTCATTCGCTCTCCGGTTGGCCCAGAAGGAGCTTTAACGAGCTCTGGGTGGCCGAGCTCCGCCATTGGTTAATAAGACGTGAGCGCGCTCACCTGAGGAGCAGCTGGAGAGGGAGCTGGGACCAGGGACCAGGACGCGGTGTGCAGCGCGCAACTCGCAATAGCACAGCGGGCCAGCTGCTCCGCACCCCACTGTGACCGCTATAGCAGCAAGCACTCGGGCCAAAGGCAAAGACCAATTTAGATGTCCGGGACAAGGGAATATTTTTGTGACCTATTAAATAATGTTTCAATTACATCATACCCAGGCTGTGAGTTTGCTGGTTTGAATTGGATAGGATCGGATTGATCGATTCAAGATAATGGGCTGACCAGCGAGTCCACATTCTCTTTCTGCCATCTGGTGTCCAAAAGAAGGAACTGCAGCTTGGTCTTTTCCCTGTCTCCCAGCGCTCAATCTGTCCGATTCAGGTAATCTATGAGAAACCCACATCCCCCATGTTCTAAATGAATATAGGTCCACAAAACTTGAGCTCACGAGCATTAACAAATAAATACACCACAAAGAAGAAAAACACTAACTTAAAATCTCGGATCACGGATTCCTAATTACTCTGCTAGAGGGGAAAAGTGTTGCTCAGCACAGTACATTGTAAATCCTCTACTGCATGTACTTATACCAATAAGCATGCTCATTATAATTACATACATGCCAATAATACGTGATAAATAATTAAGACTTTAATTGTGACTGCGTTGAACAGCCACCGGTGGGTAATGTAAATGCTCTAATGAATCCCTGGCAGGGACATTAACGCTGGTGTATACGCTATCGCTGTGTCTGCTGGCCACATAGGAAAAGCCTTAATGCCTTTCTCTTTTCTCCTCTGCCCTCCTGTTCATTAGACAGTTCAGGGGAAATAAACTGGAACCATGGGGGAGGGGGGGGGGTTGGAAGGTGGGGGAAAAGAGCGGGTTGAGCAGAGAGACGGGTTTGGGTGTCGGCACGGTGAGGGCGAGGTGAGGGTCAGAGGGTTAGGGACAGGTGAGGGTCAGAGGGTTAGGGACAGGTAAGGGTGAGAGACTCAGGCACAGGTGAGGGTCAGTGGGTTAGGGACAGGTAAGGGTGAGAGGGGGTAGGGTTAGGGTTAGGGACAGGTGAGGGTCAGAGGGTTAGGGACAGGTAAGGGTGAGAGACTCAGGCACAGGTAAGAGTGAGTGGGGGTAGGGGGGTAGGGTTAGGAACAAGGAAGGGGTGGAAGGGCAATGCTGAGATCTCACAACACGTCAGACCTCTGAGATACACTCCAGCAGAGCGCTCATCAAAAATAAGCGCCAATAAATCACAGCATAAAATACTCATTTTTCTGAGAGCATAAAAACCACAGGGTTCTAACTGCAGATACGACAGGTTTGAAATTTTTCGGTTTTCCAGTCTCACATTATTTGACCATTTCCTCTAAATCATTGCAATATCAGGCGTTTAATCTCAAAGTGACACAACAAACAGTTTTCCCACATCAATAACAATTTTTTAAAGAACTTTTTGAAAACACGTCATTGGAAGTTGAAGGTCACATTGCAGCAGAGGTGCGGAGTAGAATGATGATTCATTCCATGTCCATGAATTTCTTGACAGTAACTTTTTTTTATCCACTGATAAAAAAAAAAGGTTAACTCAACACAGCGCGTTGACCAGCTCGCCAGCAACCACAATGTTGTTTAAATATGATGATGTCATTCAGCTGCTAGAACACTCTGTGTCTGTCTGCCTGTCTGTTCGAAGCAAAACTAACACCGCCTTATGTCCACTCAAAGCCAGAATTGTTCTGAGTAGAAACCTGTAGCTGTGGTTATGGGGCCAGATACGTAATCTATCAGAGGGGCCCTGAAACGCCAGGCAGCTCGAGTCACAACACAAGGTCTGATTTCACACACACACACACACACACACACACACACACACACACACACACACACACACACACACACAAAAGAGCCAGTATTTACGAGACAGGAAGATAGTACGGTATCATATATCATTTCTGTAAAAGAAGCCCAAATCTCCTGAACTCAACAGCGACCCTGTCACACAGCAGTTGCCACTTGTGGTGGAGAGGCGAAGGCAAACCTTGTGATTACAGGAGCTGCATCACGCAAACGCACATAAATGTACACATGCACGCAAACACGTACACAAACGTGCGTCTTACAGAACTTTAAAAAAAAAAAACACTTTAATTCGCTGACATCGATGAGTCATGGACATGAACCCCTCCCACTTTCCGAAGCCTATCACGGACATGTTGTCAGGATGGAGAGGGGGGCGGTCCTCTGGCTGTAGCAACAGCGACCAGGAGGGGGTGATTGGGGTGGGGGTCGGCCAAAGGGGTACAGGGGGGAGGGGGGGGGGAGGGTTGCCAGGGATCTCACGTATCTTTGTTAATCACACACTGGAGAGACTCTGGGGGCCAAACGACAATTACCCCCCCACACAGCCCCCCTGCCCCCCATTCCCTGCCACGGAGTTCCCGTTAGCGCCCGGCGCGCGCCGCGGGTCAGATAAGGCGGCGCTGGCGCGGCTCGCCGGGGGAAATGCTGAGAGAGGGGCTGCAGGTGAATCTACACCCCACAGAGAGAACACTCCCCGGGTACAATTTACCTCTCACACACCTGAGATAACAGAAACCCCAGGGGAACAGAGAACAGAAATCACTATCAGAGAGAGGGGGGAGAGAGAGAGGGAGAGAGAGACAGAGTGAGAGATGGGGGACAGAGAGAGAGATGGGGGAGAGAGAGAGAGAGAGAGAGAGAGAGAGAGAGTTGTGGCCATTTCCACACTGTTGATTGCATTGTTGTCGTTTCCACAATGTTGTTTGTATTTCATGTTTCCTATTCCTGTTTCTATGTGTACGCTTTGCCAATAAGTACAAGTGTATTTCATGCCAATAAAGCATTTTGAATTTGAATTGGAGAGAGAGAGAGACAGAGTGAGAGATGGGGGACAGAGAGAGAGAGAGACAGAGAGAGAAAAGGGGCGAGAGAGGGGGAGAGAGAGAGTACCACTGTACAGATAAACGGTACAGTGTGTCACCAGCTCCACGTGTAAACGTTATAATCACAATTAACTAAATGTAATTATGTTACAATAACAGTTAACTTTCAATAGTTCATACATTTATATTTTCTATAATTCTTTTCATTCCGTTTAAATTTTGTTTTTATATATAATGCTTTGGCATTAATAATATTTAATAAAGCATATTGAATTGAGATGGAGAGAAAGAGAGAGACAGAGAGAGAGAGAAAGGAGAGAGAGGGCAGAGAGAGATTGATAAAGGCAGAGAGAGGGGGAGAGAGAATGAGAGAAAGAGAGAGAGAGAGAGAGATAGAGAAGGGGGTACTTGCATATGTCAGAACGTTCATATGTCAGAGACAGAGCGAGTTCAACATCTGAGAATCAAGTGCAAGGCTAGAGCGTGTTACTGCGAGACTGATGATAGTGTTTGGGTACTACGGAGTAGACACTCTCAACCAAAGTGTCTCAAAAAAGGGCACACATAAATATTCAGGCAAAGATCAGACGCAACGGCAAGCCATCAGTGTGAAAGCCAATTACAGCAGTCAGCAAACAAACCCGCAGCATAACTTCGAGTGCCGTAGGAGGTGCAGGAGGGTGATCGAGGACGCAGTGACTCAGGTGGAAAGCGTTGGTTGTGGCGTAAGGTGCGGCCAGGAAAACCGTAATTAACGCGCGGCGTTCAGCGTTATTGGGGCGGCGTTAGTCGCTGGTGTGTTTTCAGCGTTGGGCAGTGACTCTGCAGTCCTGACTCCAGTGGGGGGGAGGGGGGGGGTCGTTCCCCCATAGTCTTCTTCAGGAGAAGCACAGACTGGTAACGCACGCCTTATCGGATAATGAATGGGCCCTCCCTTTACACCCAGGCTCCCTGGAACACCGCGCCTTCCATCAGAGTCAAACTTCGGGAAACCGGGGCCCGACAGGCGGGCCGCAGACAACAAAACGGCAGCAGCATCAAAGAGAAAATATAAAAAAAACACTGAAAACATTCAAATCGGCGAACGACTGAAATTAGCATATTTAAAGCGACGGCGGCGGGTTTGCGGGGTTAAAGTGGGAAGTGGGGCCCGAAACAAATTCCAACCGGTTTTCCGGCGGCCCCGGCCCCGGTCCCGGTCCCGCTCCCTCGAGCGCGGCACTTAAAACATCCAGCTGGGGCGAGGAGATAAACGCGCGAGGAGCCGGAACCGCGGAAGCCGCCGCGGATAAGGACGTCTGGGCGCCGGAGAGGCTGCGCGACGCCGCTTAACGCACCGTTACATATTCGTCAGGTCACGATTTTTAAGCGAGCGGGGGATTACCAGGAGTCCCGCGCGCGGGGCGTCTTATCTGCGCCGAAAAAGCCTCCGCGCAGGAAAATTTAAATGATCTTCCGGAGGTAGGCGCAGCGGTCCGGGGCAGAAAACTCGGTTATGCTATTAAAGGGCGATTCGGGTGGAGGAATGTAGAGCAGCCTTCGCGGTTAAAGGAGCAGCGGGCTGTGTTTCCTGGCTGCGGCTGCGGGGGACTGCGCTTCTTTAATCGAATCAGATCCCCTCCTCTGACACGCGCGCGTCGTGAGATTAGGGAACCCGAAGCAGACTCGGGGTTATTCACGGAGCTTTTCAGCGATCACAAGCCTATCAGGAGGGAGCGTTTACTGTGAACAGGGCGATTATGTTCTCAAGAACATGCGCGCGTGCACACACATGCACAAAATACACACACTCGTGCATATGCACAACATACACACACGCACAACACAAACACACACACTCACACAGACGCACGAACACACACACACAACACACACAGACGCACGAACACACACACAGACGCACGAACACACACATGCACAAAATACACACACTCGTGCTATGCACAACATACACACACGCACAACACAAACACACACACTCACACAGACGCACGAACACACACACACAACACACACAGACGCACGAACACACACACAGACGCACGCACACACACATGCACAAAATACACACACTCGTGCATATGCACAACATACACACACGCACAACACAAACACACACACTCACACACACACACAGACGCACGAACACACACACACACAAACACACAACACACACACACGCGCACATGCAGGCGCCCTCACGCACAGGCATGCACGCACATGCATGTACGTACGTGCGCACACACACAAGCGCATTCTCACACACACATACACAGGCACATACACGTTCTCACACTCACACACATACACACACGTTTGCACAAAAACACAGGTATTATGTCAAATTTTCTTATTTCTCAGGCTGTGGTTGAAGGGAAGAGTGGAAGGATTGTCAGTTAGGTTTCAGGTCATCCTTGTCGTTACAAAATTACTGAATGGCATTACTAAGACATGAATATAACAAAAACCCACCAAAAAAAACTTGAGTTCCTAGTTCCTAAGGTGGCATACAACTCCTCTGGAACTAAAATCAGTTCATTTCAAGGTTTTTTTTCTCTCCAAACGAGTACGTGTGCGCTCTAAATTCAGTTTGAACGGGAGATCTGAAAGCTTTTACCAAACCAGGCAGCAGAAAATGACTCTGGAGTTCATTTGTTCTCAGGGGTCTCGGGTCAGTTCAAAAGAGTAGAGGACTGCTTTTTAGCTGGGTAGAAAGCAATTTGCTCCTGTCTGCTAAAATTGAAGTAAAATTGGATGTTAAAGGTGCAATAAGTAAGTTTGGAGAAATGAGGGAGAGAGAGAGCTAGATTTTGAAAAAAGAAAAAAAAAGAAAACGTTCCACCCCCATCCCACCCCCCTCTCCTAAGCGCTTCCTCCCAAGCACCGCCCTCCAAACACATGCATGCGCTCTGCCTGAGTACTGGAGAGAGTACAAGAGCGCAAGAGCGTTGGAAAGAAAAGTATGGAGAATGCAGCGCATCATATCTCGTTCACAGGAAGAAAATAAAACGCATAATGTCATCACGATGAGCGTAAACGATGAACATGGCAGCAGTTTCTATTTGCAGCTATGGACAATTGGCAGGCAATAAATGCAGACACCAGCGTTCTTGTTAAGTTCTCAACAGGCTGTTCTTCATTAAACTGCCTAGCTCGTGCTTTAGATTGATATCCGCAGTCATCGTATTCAGAGCCGCTTGTCCGTTTCGCCCTGCATCTCAAACCACTGCACTGGCATCACAGTCAAGGAGTAATGCACTTTCAGCCACAGTGGCCCCTAACTGAATATGTCTTTCCATCAGGCTTCTATGCCAACATCGCCTTAGCCGCTGGCCCTCAGGAAGCATCAGCAAGTTCAGCAGTCTCAGTCACTGAAGCTCCTGCTGAACGTGCACCAACCACCCCTCTATCACAGTCACTGAGATCTCTTTTCCTAGTCACGGCAGCCAAAACAATGGGAAACTCTGCCTGCCAGCATTTTAATACACACCCACGAGCATGCTGGGAGGTTAACTGTAATTAACTCAGGAACCACCCTGTGCGGAAGAACTTGTGCTCAGCATAGTTTGCATCACTCATTCAAATCTTTCCATTCATTTCAGCAGTCATCTGTACCTTAATTCTAATTAAGGTAGCTTTGTTCTTGTTCGTATAAATCAGTTTAATGTTCAATAGGGTAAGTTGACAAGCTGTCAATAGGATGTGCACTTCTTCCACTTGTTGTCTTTCTTGAACTTACAGTGAACTGTTTACTATTGAACTGTACACTGTCCCCCTCTAGGGAATTACTGCATTTCTATCCTGCTGTGTCTGTGTCTGTCTGCAATTGTGTCTGCATTGTAAGGCTCTGGATGTCTGCTAAATACCAGTAAAGGAAAGGTGGCAACATCATCACCAATGCACTACCCACAAATTTCATAATGTGAAAACTGCAGACTCAGCAGAATTAGCCTTATGAGGAACCAAACTAGCCAGGACTGTGCGAATAAAGTGAATGACAAACAGGTTTGAACTCCAGCATATGCTGAAGATGTGAAAAGAGATGCTTCACAGCGATTGGCCCGAGCGACACCACGGCCGCTCCCTCTCCGAACCAGGCAGCAGTGCACGAGGGCCAAGCAAAGACATTTTCACCATCCTGTCCACAGCTAGGAGCGTACGGGTCCTACTCAGAATCCAGTCTTACAAAAAAGAAGGCTGAGTTAAGGTCTATTCCAAAATATCAGGGAAAAGGGGTGGGTCAATAAAAACCTGATTTTGTATTGAGTTGTGGAAAAATTCTCTGATCTGTACAGTCTTATGTCAACTTCCATTCCAAAATATGCACTTTGCTAGTTTCTTAAAAATATATATAAATCTCGAAATTGCATCAAATATCCTTTCTCCACAGGAAGTTTGTTTGTGGAAAATTAAAATCTGAAATGTCAAGGGAATTATTAAAATTCAGAAGGATTGTCCCTGTAGGGTAAGGGTATTGGTCTTTTACAACAGGTCAACTTTTGATAAAAGGAACACTTGTCATCATCTATAAACACAAAGAAACAAATATAAAGAAGGTGTACATATGCACATAATATAGTCTTGGAAATGTCCAAGGATACTTCCAATATGTTGAAAAATGTGCTGGTATTTTAAGCAAGTATATGCAATTAAAGTCATCTTTCAGTGGATATTGAAAATAGACCTTTGAGCTCCGCCACTTCCCAGATCAATATTACAGACTCAGCAGAATTAGCCTTATGAGGAACCAAACTAGCCAGGATTGTGCGAATAAAGTGAATGACAAACAGGTTTGAACTCCAGCATATGCTGAAGATGTGAAAAGAGAGTCATTTTAATTTCCACAGACAGGAAAGGCTTCTACTCAGCCATAACTTGGTTCATAGCCCGAGTCAGGTGTTCTCCTGAGATGCACCTACACATCACAAAATAATGTACAATCTTCTGACGTGAACGTATAGACATCTGCTGGGTCACATAAGCAACCTGAATATCTTTTTATGGTCGTTTTGGGATGTTTGCATGCAGTGAAAGCAGCAGTCCAGCTCTATGCACTCTAAACGCTCACATAACTCACATAAATGCACTTATATTATGTCACTACCGTGCAGTGTCTCAATCAAGACCTACATGTAATACAGTGAGCTCCATAATGTTTGGGACAAAGGCCTTTTTTTTCTTGATTTAGCACTGCACTCCACAATTTTAGGTTTGTAGTCAAACAATTCACGCGTGGTTAAGGTGCACATTCTCAGCTTTCATTTAAGGCTGGTTTCACCATGTAGAAATTACAGCACATTTTATACATGCTTTAGGTAAGCCTAAAGATTGGCCTATATTTCTCAGCCTCACACTGGGCTGGGTTCCTTGATGCAACTTTGGTCTGCATGCAGACAAACACCAGTAACAGACTCCGAAGGCAACCAAGAGCCTAGAATAAAGGCTAGATGCTGAACGCTCTCTCATACCTGTAGTAAGGAAACAATTGATCTCACCTAATCAAAAACACCTGTGAGGTAATTTGTCCCAAAAACATTATGGTGCACTGCATAAAAAGTGCTGTAATTTCTACATGATGAAAAAAATGTATAAAATATACCCTTTAATAAAGCCCGGGTATGTGCACTTCAACCACTGAATTGTGAATTGTTTGATGACAAATCTAATATTGTGGAGTAGAGTCAAATCAAGAAAAAATGTGTTTTTGTCCCAAACATTTCGAAGCTCACTGTATATTCAATTCAAACCCCCCATATATCTACATCACACTACTGAGCTCACAGAGAAAAACACTTTTTTATGTGATACTGAAGACATGAAAGCATACAAGAATATTAAATCACACAGAATGCATAAACATCCCGATCCTCCAGGACCATGATGCTTTGCTGGCCGTGAGAGTGCTGTGTGTACTGTGAGGAACTCACCAGGTTTTTGGCCCTCTCTGCCTCGGTGTGTGTGATTCCCCGTTCCCTCCTCAAGGCCTTTCTCAGGTCCTCCCGCGCAACCTCCCTCTCCCGCCGTGTGATCCGGGCCAGCTCCTCCCTCATGATGGCCTGCTCCCGCTCGTACCTGAGAGAGAGAGGGAGGGAATGAGCACCCTTACCAGAGAGACACTACTGACCACCCGCACTACAGACACACTATTGACCACCCTCACTACAGACACACTACTGACCACCCTCACCAGAGAGACACTACTGACCACCCGCACTACAGACACACTACTGACCACCCTCACTACAGACACACTACTGACCACCCGCACTACAGACACACTACTGACCACCCTCACCAGAGAGACAATACTGACCACCACTACAGACAACTACTGACCGCACTACACATACTGACCAGCCACTACGACACACTACTGACCACCCTCACTACTGACACACCTGACACCTACAGACACACTACTGCCACCCCTACAGACACACTACTGACAGGCACTACAGACACACTACTGACACCCGCACTACAGCACACACTGACCACCCTCACCAAGAGACACACTGCCCACTGATGACCAGCCCTCAGCTACTGACCCCCGCTACAGACACATTCCTCACCAGACACTACTGACACCCAAGCCAAGACAGAAAGGGGGAATATGGACCAGGAGAGAAAAAAATAAGGGGAGTAAGGCAGTGGTAGACAAGGGACCCGACCTCCTCCACCCGTTTAAAGATTCACCCTCCTGACACCTCAGACCACAGAGGGATGCGTACAGCTAGGGGGAGGTGTAAGAGGGAGGTAGGGTGGTGCGGAAGTGTGTGCTCAGAGGTGGTGTCAGGTAGTGGTGATTCAGAGGGTCGCAGGGGTTCAGAGGGTCGCGGGGGTTCAGATGGTTGTAGTGGTGGAGAAGGCCGTGGTGGATCAGGGGTCACGGGTTTCGGAACTGCAAACAGCACCATCTATTAAACCCCCGTTTACAGACCACTGTTCATGTTCAATATCTGCATGTACAGGTACAAGCCTGCATTGTGCCCTAGTCCACTCATATTGAACACAGGAGGAAGAAGAATCTAAAACTAATCAGGTTTATCATTACTTGCTTCATTTTTGCTCCAAACCTCACTTGTAATTAACTCTTTAAATTGCTGAGCAAGGACGCTCAGTCATCTACCTGTAACTGCTATGCAAATGAACAGAATGATAAGCAGAGAAAGTCAAGGGGGGAGAGGGAGCACGAGGGGCGTGCGCTTGTGCGTCGTACCAGGCTCCTCCCTGTGGCTGTCGCCGGGCGGCGGCCTGACGTCCGCCTCCCGCGTCGCTCCCCGCATCCTCTGGAGGACTTCCTCCGAGAGCTGAAAAGAGACGGGGGGCGGAGATGAGCCTGGTCCAATGGCGCGTCCGCGTCAGCGCTCGCTTCAGCGGCTGGGCGTAACGCTTCACAGCGATTGGCCCGAGCGACACCACGGCCACTCCCTCTCTGAACCAGGCAGCAGTGCACGAGGGCCAAGCAAACACATTTTCACCATCCTGTCCACAGCTAGGAGCGTAGGGGTCCTACTCAGAATCCAGTCTTACAAAAAAGAAGGCTGAGTTAAGGTCTATTCCAACATATCAGGGGGGAAAAAAAGGGGTGGGTCAATAAAAGCCTGATTTTGTATTGAGTTGTGGAAAAATTCTCTGATCTGTACAGTCTTATGTCAACTTCCATTCCAAAATATGCACTTTGCTAGTTTCTTAAAAATATATATAAATCTCGAAATTGCATCAAATATCCTTTCTCCACAGGAAGTTTGTTTGTGGAAAATTAAAATCTGAGATGTCAAGGGAATTATTAAAATGCAGAAGGATTGTCCCTGTAGGGTAAGGGTATTGGTCTTTTACAACAGGTCAACTTTTGATAAAAGGAACACTTGTCATCATCTATAAACACAAAGAAACAAATATAAAGAAGGTGCACATACGCACATAATATAGCCTTGGAAATGTCCAAGGATACTTCCAATATGTTGAAAAATGTGCTGGTATTTTAAGCAAGTATATGCAATTAAAGTCATCTTTCAGTGGATATTGAAAATAGACCTTTGAGCTCCACCACTTCCCAGATCAATATTACACTGCTAAAGCAACCAGCAGCACACAATCAATACTCACACCAAACAATGCATGACCAGCCATCAAGTCTAACAGGCCTACACTAAAAAAATAACATAAATAACATAAACCTGAACATGTGTTATTGGAGAGCATGGGTTTTACACAGCCGGCCTGTCCATTAGGCCATACAGGCAACTGACTAGGGCCCTGCCGTGGTTAAGGGGCCCCGGTGGGGTCTTGGTTATTTATTAAAACGTATTATTTATTCTTTTGGGGCCCATTTTCAAGACTCAGGGACCAGCTCCGGTTTCACAGTGAGAATGAATAAATCGCGTCAAGCAGGCTACAGCTCTCATGTGTAAGATTACATTTAAAGTATCAGTAGCCTACTGTATATAGGGACATATAAATCATTACCTAATCTTGGTCTGGTTAGCGCTTTGGGTTTGGTCTGTCAAAGGGGTTTTCTTTTTTTAAAATATACCCTCAAAAATTTAATTAAATTAGGTTTTTAATATTTTGGCCCACGGGTCATTGCTGAGATTCTGGTATTCACCACTAAGCGCAAAATCTGCCGTATGCCAGTTCATTAATCAGGTTTGTTTAATGAGTAGCCTACTTGTAGTCTGTTTGGTCACACTGTAAATATATACACAAATATATACTGTATACGCCTATTTACATCACCGCGCGTTTCCCTCTGCACTTGCAACCGACAGCGCTTTTAAAGACCATCACATTAATTTGTTGCAACCGTAGTCACTGGCCTTGCAAGAATTCCATCTGACGGCAGAACATGTAACGTTCATGTAACAAGTCGTAGAAATTAAACGGCTATATGAATCACATAATGCTTATGTGCGGTACAAAACATTGCTCATGTATCTTCTATAGGGAACACACTTACAGCACAACATAGATTTTGATAAATAAATATAATCTCTTTCAAAAAGACACGTCTAACCAGCTAAGTGAAATAGGAAAACCCCAGGGCGCCCGACAGGTGCCTACTTTTACGGCTCACGTGTTGGACTGTCGAGGCGCGAGATTCGTTTCATCCTGGATGTTCCCTTCCGTACCTTGAACATTGAAGCTACCTATCTTACTGCCTTTCTTATGAACAATTATCAATGCATATATAATGCCTATATAAATTGTAATTATGTGCACGCATCATTAACCATTTGCGGAGAGGTCGTGCCGGTTACCCATAGAATCCTAAACATCCACTAAGCAGGAGACAGTGATCGTATGACGCGAGCCGTGGTAAGCTACTCAGTGCTTTAACGGCGAGCTGAATGGGCCTTGTATTCTCATGACAAACGGCCGTTTTCCTACCCTTGTCTATCAATAAAATGCATCATGTCAGTTGCACAGCTAGACGTGTAGCTAAATACGCCACACGTCCTCATACAATGTTTTATGTCGTACCTCGCCCAGTTCAAATGAGGTCACGGAAATGTTACTCATAGTCACAGTATTGCATGTAGCCAAACGGCAAACTTGACTCATCTAGCTGGAAATAAAAGCACACCGCTATGAACACGTTCAGTGGTATAGAGCAAGCGATAATTCATGCACGGCCATTTGCACAAGACGAATTGCTTTAACTTGTTCAAACTCAGCTCCCTGGTTTGACAGCCAGCTATCTCGCTAACCAGCTACCTTAACTCCATGCAGAACCCGGACATTGTCCTCCTCATCAACAGCGAAAGACACTTTCCTGGTGCTCTCAGTGCCCCCCATCCTGCGCACAAATCTGCGTCCACAATATGAACTGTCTGGATTAGACAGCTATTTGAGAGAAGCACGGCGTTGTTTTCCTAGTTAATTGATAACGTAGTCCGCACTACTCGCAGCAGCTCGATAACGTCACGCCGTACAAATGAAATGTCAGTCTGGAGAATACTGTATTCTCAAAGCGTATAGGTCGATAAAATGATACGATGTAACCCAATTGAACTGTACCCTGTAGCGTATGCGATTGAGGAGGCTGCTGGGAGGTGTAGTCCACAGTTTACGTCATTAATCGTACAACAATCAGCTGTATTCCACACACTGCTTCGCCTACATTTAACAAAATTTTGTTTTTTTCTGGTTATGGTTGTTTTTCAAAAGTGAGATGCGAATAAACACCATTGTTTAATTTTACAGAGCAATCTGTTTTACATCACTTACTAAAGCGACATCAGAAAAAGTAGACACGCTGTGTTTCTCCTTTTGATGCAGAAGAACCGAGTTACGCCGCACGAGGGAGGTATTTTCTAACTAATTCAATACACAGGCAAGAGCCGAAACGTTTGTCACGTTTTCTCACATTTACTCAACTTATTTCTAAACTGATTTTAAGACGTTCACATCCACATGCCCATAGCACTCTATACCACGTAAGTAATTACAATAACATTACAGTTGCAGTAACATTCAGCATTTTTTAAAATTTTTAAATGAATAAATATAGCCAGTCACTTGGGTGTTCAAAAGAAATATATAATAAAATTGCACAGAAAACATAATTATGCCTGCTGACCATTTTAAACAGAAATGATTCCACAAAAGCAGACAGATCATACCGGGAAGAAGAAAATAAAGTTTAAGGTACAAAAAAAAATTAAATTATGTGGCATGGTGGTGCAGTGGGTATCACTGTCACCTCACAGTAAGAAGGTGTTGGGCTCAAATCTCTGCCAAATCTGTGTGGAGTTTGCATGTTCTCGGGTTTCCTCTAGGTACTCCGGGTTTCCTCCACGGTCCTAAGACATGCCTTCAAAACATTAGCCAGATGTCATTTAATCATCACAGTCACAATCAAATCAACAGGAAAGACAGGTATGCTTCACAGAGTGGGGGAATTCTGTCACCAAGCACAGATCCCAAATCAGTCTCTACCCATTCAGGAAAATTGTACAGTTTGTGACATAGAGTGAATTGGCTGACCCCAGCTCAATTCTTCACGGGTGCTTTTTCCCCCTGCACAGCTGACAGCAGTTTCTCACACGACACTTCATCTGGCCCAAAGAGAGGAACTGTGTGTTGTCACGGGGACCACAATGACGTTGAATAATTCAGCTCTCCAACCGATCTGAAATTTCCCATGAAGAATTATCCCAGAACGGCAGCGGGGAAAAGTCTGGGGTCAGGAAAGGGTTGTCTAATGCCTGGATGCACACATCAAGCAGTTAAACCTTATCTGCATGCAGAAAGAAAAGCTGCCAAGGAATGCAGTGGAGATCGGACCCAAACACTACAGGAATTTGGCTTCGGCCTTACAGCCATTAGGCAAGAAACATACAGTCACGTACAAGCTCTGCCTTCTGAGAGACTGTCATTTTCACACCACTTAAACTGAAATAATATTTTAAAACCCAGAAAGTGAGCTGTCCCTTTGAGAATGAGACACAAGGTTTAGGAAACAGACAAAAATCCAGAATCAAATTTGCTTTAGTGATGCTAATAAAGCAACTTCACCTAGCCAACAGGAGCAGACATAACACACATTTAAACCGAGGTAATTAATATAAGCAAAAAAAAAAAAAAAAAAGTATAGCCGTTAACATCTCAATATTATGCATGCTATAAGAAGAAAATGTATCAAAACACCTTGTAAAAACCAAACACACAGGCTGTAGTTTTTTTAAATCACAAGGTAGACACCAATAGGCATTGCAGTAACTTACTGGAAGCAGGAAGCAGAAGCATTTTTGAACTGTGTTGAACTACAGTGGATTGCTAAGTGGCCTGGGAAGAAATCCAGTCTCCTGGGAGACCATTTTGCACAAGCGGTTATACCACAACACAACACGTAAGGTTTTTGGTTGGCCACACCCAAACATTTACAAGCCTGCCTTGATTTCTTTGCTTGAACCTGGTGCATCCAAGAAAATGTATTCCTTGTAGTACATCTTCATGCAGTTTTTTCTAGCCCATTTCAAATTAATTTCATGGTTCAACGACGCCTTTAACACACTGAAAAATGCAAGGTGAACCCACTGGTATTTTTTGGAGAGCAGATCCTAGCACATCTTAAAATATGCAAATTAAGGGAGATATTCCACTTTAGGTAAAGGCCCAATCAGCAAAAATTCATAGCCCAGTCACCACCACCCCCACCTCCCCAGCCTGGTTTGGGCACAGACAGAAGCACGTGGATAGGCTGGTCCTGCCACAGTTAAACCAACACTCTGACAGAGCACAATCACAGAGCTGTCAAGTTTGGAAAATTCCAACGAGTCAGACAATTAGTGTCCTAAAGAAAATGGGGGAAAGTGGGCGGCTGGTTCTGCAATGTTATCGCTGATTAGTTGTCAGTCACCAGCACTGAGGCTTTTGTTGTTGTGTGTGAGATTTTATCAGCGGGGCATGGAATGCGGGCATGAGCTTGGCCTTAAATCCTCCACACTCAAACACACAATGCCTCGCACTTTTATCAATAATGGCTGAATTTGTTTCTTAAGTGTACAGGAACTCTGTTAGTGTTGATTTGACACTGAACGTGGTGCTCTGCAGCTACAAAACAGAGAGGAAGCACAAAATATTAAAATTCCTTTCTATTCCCTTCCTAGCCAGGTTCTGAGCATTAGCCTATATTATGCTGCATCCATTTGGCAGTCACTCTACTTCAGAGCAGCTCACAAAATGAAGAGCATACATGCATTCAAATCAGCTAAGAGATAAGAGCAACAGTGCCTTTGTACAGAGGTAGATAAGTAGCACATTATACTCTTCACACACTATGTAAACCCTCCATAGAGGAACCTGGCACCTCTCTCTATATGTATGCCCTTTTTTAAGATACTTTGGATAAGAGTGTCTACTCTGCGGTACCTAAGCACTCTCTTCAGTCTTGCAGTAACACACTCTAGTCTCGCACTTCATTTTCAGATATTAAACTCTCTCTCTCTCTCTCTCGCTCTGATTGGACATTTGTCAGGCAGCAAACCTAATGCAGTGGAAAGCAATGACAGAGCGCATTGAACCTCTGCTTATTGGCTGGTTCCACTCCTCTGGACTGTTAGCTGCTGTCCTGTTTCTGTGTTTAAGCATTCCCTTGTGCCTATCTCGCCCCATTGCTCAGACCTGTCACTCTTATAAATTACCCATAAACACTCCATAGCACGCTGTATGGTTTATTTAATGAATAAGGTGCGACCCTTGGCCATCTATCAGGGATAGTAAAGTAGGGATAAGACAATTATGGATGTCACATTACTGCTAGGAACCAGAAAAGAGCTCCACCAATCACAAAGCGCTTTGGTAACAATTAATAAAACACTGCTGAGGGTAACTGGTGGTTTCCACCTCCTGGATACCCAGAGGGTGCACAGAAATATAGCCAGAAAGTATCCACCAATCACTGTCGCTGTTGTACTGATGGTTGTTACCAATGTACTCTGTAATTGGTGGATCTCCCCTCTTTTCCAAGGTGACAACACAACTGTCCTATCTTCTTATCCCTGCCAGTTACCAGGAAGAGCAAGCATGGGCTAGCTAGCCAGAATAGGTTCCTCCCCAGTGGCTGAAATGTCGATGCCATCAGTGAAATGGAGCCGGTCGAGTTTTGTGAATTGAATTAGTCAAGGTGCTACTGCATAGTAACTCTCAGTCTCCCCACACAGTCACAGTCACAGGCGCCATTCGCTTCGCCATCGACTGCATCTGCAATTTTTAGCTGCCTGTTTACAAATTATGCTGGTGCCCCCATTCCAGTGTCCTTGTCTTTTGCTTTGCTGTGCAGCGTGCCCTTTCTGTATTAAAACGTAGGCACAGGACAAGTTGACAATGAAAATGTGTCAACAATAAAGAGCAATTGCACCAGCCTGAGCTTCTTGTTTCTTGTCCTTCTTGTTTGGCAACTAACCGGCTCCCTTGCTGCAGAGAAACGGAAAACAATCAAGGTGCTAAACATTTTTGTTCTACATTCTATGATACATTTCAAGCATGGTTTGTCAATCATTCAGGGTAACAGCTAAAAGACCTTTTCTTGGTAACACACTGCAAAGTGTAAAATCAGCTCTGAAAGTGTTTATCTGAACCATTCTGCTCTGTCGAGCATTTTAGCATGACTTTTTCTGATGGAGAAATTTCTGATGAGAGGCCACCAGAGCCACCCCTCCACCTCGTAGCTATAATAATAATAATAATAATAATAATAATAATAATAATAATAATAATAAATGTATTTTATATAGAGCTTTTCACAGTCTCAAAGAAGCTTTACAACACAGGAAAATCAAGGGAACAATCAATAAAATAAACCAGAGTACAAGCATAATTATCAATAAACAGACAAAGGTACAAAGATACAATACAAAACAAACAATACAGAAAATGCAGTGGGTGCAGTGGTGGTAGGAGGGGGTGTGATGGACAGAGGGGGAAGACAGACATCAAGGGAAGGCTAGGGGAAAGAGGTGGGTTTTAAGGCGTGATTTGTAGGAGTTGAGTGAGTCTGAGGTACGGATGTCAGGGGGGAGGGAATTCCATCCAGCCATGGCTGCCAGCACAAGGTCATGTGCAACGTGGGCTGTGGTGACATCATCAGCAGGACGTCATGCAGGAGCTCTGTGAGTTGGGCCTGAAAGGTGTGGCGGTGTACCTGGGGGGGGGGTGCCGGCTCTGTAGAAGGAGACGCCGCCCTCCCCCCGCTCAGCCAAACTTCCACCCGTGCAGTGTGCCTCATCAGAGGGGCGTCCCGGGGCCTCAGGAGGATCTCACACCACATCGGACACCAGGACCCCAGGACCCCGGTCTGCACTCCAGGCCACTGGCCAGCTCCACCCGCACCACGGCCCGGTAGCACACGCCCACCACACACTGACACCCGTCCCGAGTCAAGCGAGCACGGCCGCTTGACTGCACTGAATGTTGCCTCTTTCAGGTCCGCTGAGAGCAAGAGGCAGCGGCGCACAGCATCAGGGATCTAGACCTCCCAGAGGTTTACTGCCACCCAGGGCCCCCCGCTGGGCATTGGCCAGCCCCGCCCGCAGGTCTGCGTTCAGGGCCTCCAGAGCCCTGTGTCGATGACTGCTGCCTCAACCTCCTTTCCCGCAGCCGGCGGCTGAACGTTGCAGAGCTTGCCGGAGAATGCTGACGGGGGCGTTTCGCCGGCTGGCCCTGCAGCCGTAGGCCCTTCTCTCCTGCACAGCTTGGCATTGCCACGCGTGCCCTGTAGCAGCTCACCAACGGCACCATCTACTCTAGAGTTTGCGTCGCCCTCTCCCTCAGCGGGCGTATGCCACTCAAACTGCCGACTCCTCCTCCCGCTCCCCCCTCCCTCCATGAACCGCAGCCTGGCCGTCTACTCCACCAGCTGGGGCTTACCTTCCTGCACCAGCCTCGTGGCAGACGGCCACCTCCAGCTTGGCCTCCACAAGCTTGTGTGCCCAGAATGCCTCCTCCCTCTTATGCAGCGACAGGTGGAGGGAGCACATTGTGATGTTACAATTGCGGCAGGTCTTCCCCACCAGCAGAGGGCTCCTCAGGCAATGGTCACAATATCTCGGCAATCTGCCAACCCATCACTTCCCAGCCAACAGAGCTCCTGCTGGTGTAATGCCCCCAAAGGAGAAAGCTGGCACTGCAGGCCGGCCTGCCAGTATGACAAGCTTTCTTCCTCCAACACCTCATCTTCACTTTTATTATTCATTCTTAAAATGCCATGGTGGCCACAGGGACAGGCTGGCTCCTTTGCTCCAGCACTGACCCCCAGACTTGCTCCTTTTGGGATGGGAGTTGAGGAGCACGGAGAGACATTTCCCTACCCCTCGTGTTCACAGGACACCCTCTCAAGATGAAAGTGAAAATATGAAATAACAGAATGGAGAAATGTTGGTGGCAAGGAATGTGACTGTTCCAGCTGACGGCTTGGGACCGGGGCCAAACTCCACAGCTCTTTCAGTATTTACTCAAACTACCGGCCCCCACACGTTTATATAAACAGGTTAGTCCAGGTACGTACAGAGGGGCACAGGAACTCATGCCACCGAAATGTCGACCATTTTCAGCTCATCTGCAGCCCGTTTTCCTCAGATTACCCATCATGCTCTGCCATGAGCCTGTCACCTTTGCAGTTGCAGATGCAAATGGCCAATCCTTCCCAACAATCAATGAGTAAACTTTTGAATTTATGGCAGTTAAAGTTCTGCCGAATAGCAGGGTTCATGGAAAGCTCTGTTGGTAAAACGTTGCTGACAAAAAAGAAACAGAACACAGCTGCTGCCTTAATGAAAAAGGTCACACTCTTTATTGTTCTTCAAAGCTCATTACACTTAAACCCGGCGCTCCCATTTTCCACTCTATACTCTAATATTCCCTAACAGATCATTCATTCTGTATCACTCAAGTACATTAGCATCCACGCTACGATTCACTGCTAAACCTATCAATACAATCATTACAATACATTACATTACAGGCATTTAGCAGACGCTCTTGCCCAGACAAGCCTGACCTTTACAAGAATACAGGTTAAAGAGGAATATACTGGCCAGCGCTTTTAAAGCAATAAAAGTGTACCTTCAGAGTTATGCAAAGCCAGGGATTCATGCCGGCTATTCATACAGAAGCTTAAATTAGTTAATAATCACTGATATTATCACTGCATCTTCTGCAGTTCTGCTGTAATTTCTGCTCTTTATTTAATTAGCCCCAAACCTGATATTACATCTTTGCTTATCAAATCATGAGCAGCTGCAAGTCCCATCCTTAGTGCACATTTTTGGTCGGATATAAGAATTAACCAGCATTGGTGTACAGATAAACAGAAGATTAAGTCAGAAAAAGAGGGAACCAACACACAGAACTGTGGAGTTGTACACCCCTCTCCCCCACCCCCAAATTGCGTTCTCATAAGGAATTTGGCCAGTCTGCCTGTCTGAACTCAGTATTTCTCAGCATTTTGTCAAGGGGCCAAAGAGATCTCACTGTTCAAGCGCTGCATCAGTGCTGGCCAGTAGCCCAAACCTCGATTTGCTATAGATATTTTTTGCTATAGATAAGTTATGTTTATGCACGTTTGAAAAGTGACTGTGTTGATCTTCCTAAGACCTGCCAATTCATTTTTGTCCCCTGTAAGGAACATGAGTCTCTGATCTTAATCTTGAAAACCACATACTCTACCATGCTGAAACCTACACTACCTGGCATATTCAATAAAAATGGAAAAAAAATGAAAATCCTTAAACTGTTGTTCTGCCTGGTCTCAGGGGGATATACAGCGAGAGTATTAGTATAACATTAACATCAGGCCAAATATGTACATTTTAAAACAGTTCTCATCCCTCCCTGTGAGCTCTGTGGCCGTAAATTTCATGACTAAACTTTTTTGGGAAAAGAAAATGTATTATTGTCAGTAGTATCATTATTTTTTTTTGTTGATATTCTTGAGAATTTTTCTTTTTTTTGGAACTACAATTTTCTACATTGATGACTGCACCTGAACTACAATTTTCTACATTGATGACTGCACCTGGCAAAAAGCAACCCCCCAGCCTCCTTACCCCATAGTCCCTGTTCCGAAAACCTGAATTGAGCGGGGCGTCCCGGGAAGGGAGGGCCACACCCTGGGAGGTGGGGGCTCAGCTCTGCAGGGTGATCCAGGACTGGGGGGTGGTGGAGTGGATGCTGAAAGCGGGGTACACCGTCTCCCTGAAGGTGGCCCGGAAGGTGTGCAGGTGCTGCCGCCCCCCCGCGACGCTGTGGAAGCTGAGGGTGCCCCCCTCGTAGTCCAGCGCCACCTCCACCCGCGAGGGCGGCACCGCCTCGGCCAGCGCCACGTTGCAGGAGGCGTGGCACGCCGTCAGCTTCCTGTTCTTCCACTGGACGCGCCACGAGACCGGGTTGTGCCCCAGCCGGCTGTGGTCGCCCCTGCGGGGGACGCTCTTGTAGGACAGGCCCACGGACCACATGCACGGGCCCATCTCCACCACCCAGACGTGCTCCCCGCCCGAGAAGCCCTGGGCGCAGAGCACCTGGGGGGCCGACTGGAACCTGTCGGGGTGGTCCAGCTGGGGCAGCTTGGCGGCGCTGTACTTGGCCGTCCGCAGGTCGTTGGAGAGGAGCAGGCTGGGGTGGGCCGTGTTGGGGTCGAAGGTCAGCTCCAGCGGGCAGAGGAGGACCACCAGGGCCTGGAGCAGACGCGCGACCTCCGCCCGGAAGTGGTCCGTCCGCGCGCCGGCGGAGAGCTTCTTCACGTCCAGCGGGGCCGGCATCGCCGCCGGGGCCGGCGCCGGGCCCCCGGAGGCGGTGGCGGCTCTGATGCTAGGCTCCGCCTCCAGGAAGAGGCGGACGAAGCGGTGCCGGTCGGACTCGCGCAGGACCGCCGCCGCGTCGCGCTGGGCCTCCCGCAGGAGGCGCTGCTGCTCGCCGAACTGCCGCAGGCTCTCCCGCCAGCCCTCCTCCAGGCGCCGCCGGTCCTCGTCCAGCAGCTTGACCAGCCGCGCCCGGTACCCGTCCACCAGGTCCGCCATGCCGCCCAGCAGCGCCAGGGCCTTGGACCCCAGCTTGTCGCCGGCGACCCGGAAGACGGCCTCGTCCCCGGAGCCCCGCTGCGCCAGCAGCTCGGCCATCTGCAGCCGGGTCCGCGCCTCCTTCTCCTGGCCCTCCAGCGCCCGCCGGAACTCCGCCTCCGCCGCCTCCAGGGTCTTGACGTCGTGGTCGCGGTGGCCGCCCTGCGCCAGGCAGGCGGCGCAGAGGAAGGCGCCGTCGCCGCCGCAGAAGTACTCGGGCTCCTCGCGGTGCAGCGGGCAGGCCGACGCCGGCCCCGCGCCGCGCCGCGGCTCCACCAGCGAGTGGCGCTTGGCCGCGTCCCTCAGCAGGTGGCGCTGCAGGTGCTGGGCGCACAGCGACACGTCGCACCTCAGGCAGGTTTTGACGGCGGGCTTGCCGTCGTCCAGGCAGTGCTCGCACCGCACCGCCCCGCTCACCGTCGCCGTCGTCTCCTCCGCCCCCGCCGTCTCCGCGGTCTCCGCCGTGGCCTTGTAGCTCTCGATGATGCCGCGGAGCTTGAAGTTGCTGCGCAGCGCGCCCGCGCCGCCGTACTCCGCGCGGCACTCGGGGCAGCGGTGCGGCGGGTCCCCCCGGGCGGTGCCCTCCACGCACGCGCGGCAGTAGTTGTGCCCGCAGGGCAGCGTCACCGGGTCGGAGAACAGCTGCAGGCAGACGGGGCAGCTCAGCTCCCGGGCGAGGGTTTCCAGGGCGACGGTTTCCCGGGCGACGGTTCCCCGCGGTTCGGAGAGAGACATGACCACAGCCGCTGCTTCTCCTCGGGGCTCCGCGTCGCGCACTGAGCCGGCAGGAAGTGGGAGCGTCGACGCGCTTACTGGAAGAGACGGATGAAACGCCTTGCCGAGCCGCATTCCTGGAGGTGGATCCCTCCACGCACCGCGACTTCGCGCACAGGGGCAGTCCCTCGAACCCGCGTTACACCCACGGCTTACATTAAACAAGACCGTTCAGAAAATTCTACCTGCCGAATCATGGTGACGCCACCACCATCCGCGTAGGTCATAAATTTCGCTTAAACAGCGCTGGCACTCTGTCTTCAACATGAGGTGGAGAGCCTGGCTAATGTGAATTAAAGACAGCCACTTCAGTCAACTGTGGACACATCAAACTCTAGAGTTCAATGCAGGATTCTGCTATTGTGCGTACAAACAGGACATGATCCAGCAAGCTCTGTTGACAGTAAGCATTATCGCACGAGCCAACAATCCTGTTTGCACCGTTCATTGTCAGGGATGCCGCACTCAAACAATGGCTTTGTGGATTGTTCTACGTCAGCAGTTGCACGCTGTCTGTCGGGAAAGTTATGAAACGTTTACACTACTACGCTATCCTGGGCATTTTTATAGAGCAGAAGGAGCTCTCCTACTTATTTGCCCTTGCTAAATGGGTTGTACAATCTTGGCTCAGTGGGAAAAAGGTGAAAATAGGGCAAACTCAGAACATTATAATCCAGTTAAGATTTAGGAAATCCATAATAATTGCCATTATTAACTCAATAAAGAGGCATTTTTAATAAGCACGTGTTAGCCTTGTGCTAATAAAGTAGTTTAATCATGTCATAAATAAGTTTGTCATCCACACTCAGAACAAACTGTCCCAATGTACTTGTTTAGCATTGTGAATATCATTCTACACTCAGACTGCCATCTAATGGACATTTTAGGTACTCTCACAGCATGTCAGTACCCACGTATCACACCTAGAAACTCATTAATGGGCTCTTCTTCGGACTTCCATAGAAAAGTGCAGGATTACATAAAGAGCCAGTCAGATCAGTCAGATATTAGGAAGCCAGTTTGTGTGTTTAATTCCAATTACATTATCCATTATTTAATTACTTTCATTATTTCTTTAATGAAGTACCACTTATCACTAATAACAATAATAATAATAATAATAATAATAGCTGCAATATCAGGGGTAAAGCACCAAGGGTGAGCTGTAGAACATTGGGGGGTATGTTGTCATGGCCTGCAAACCTAATCCAAACATTGTGTATATCAACATCGGTGTGTATTGGATGTGAGGGTACATCTGTAATAATTATTTGGATCTATTTGGAAATTGCTCATTTGAAGTGGTGCTGTAATGCCACTTATGGTAGTAGTGGAACAAAATTCAGCACACATGACCTGCACAGGTCTGTCTATTTGTACATTTCAAAAAATTTAAATAGAGGCTGGATGTACAGGAGGTGTGGTCACTATCTCTTGCACAGTGTATGCATATTCACATTTATCATTATACTACAGTCCTGCCATTTGTTCCACTGGTGCCTTTCTCAAACTCTAGGCTGCTTAAAAGAGCATGACAATGCAGATACATACATCAGCATGCGAATTCAATATAATGATTCTGAGACATAGACAAGCCAAAAGGAGTTACTCATTTCCTGTGGGTGGCAGGTTCTAGAAATGTCTGGAAAACTGTGGTGCAGCATGTGATGTGAAAGTCCAAAAATAAACGTCTCCAAAAATAAAAATATATAAATAAAAATAAAAAACACCATAAACTTTTGGTTCAGATCCTTACTCAGAATGGATTAAATGCATTACATGGGTAATGCACGAGCCTTCCAAATATAAGGACTAAAGTCTGTGTAGTTCTAACCCTCCTTTAAATGCTTTTGAGATCAGAACACCTGTAACAAGGACAGGCCATTCAGCCCAACTTGCTCTCCACTGACCAACATACAGACAAATACCATTCTATTGCATATTTAGTGCTTCCCATGCATAATTAAAGTTAATTAAAAGGAAAATACCATCTTACGTCACCTTATATGAAAACCGTTTGGTATAACCCTATGCTTGGCTTGTGTGGCGGTTATTAGAGTATATATTATGAATGATGCACGACATGCACTCCAAATAACGATTTACCTAAACTTAAAGGCAATGCTTAAGACAGAAATAACAATGAAACATCAATTAAATACAAAAATACATTAAATTGACAGCAGAACTCAAGAGAATCAATTGTGTTCGAAACGTGACTGCTGGTAAATATAACCCCACCAGGCAGCATTTGTTGTGCACTGTGCAAAGCCCAACATCCGTTAATATAATGACGAACGGTCAGAACAGTCATCTTATGAACAGTCAGAAAAGGACTGCTAGGCGTATCTGTGAAATTATTTCAGCCTGTGACAAACGCAACCGTGATGACAGAGTTTTGACTTGACTTTTAGCAGAAATGAGAAGACTCAAAAATTCCCCATCAGTAAAGGAACAGCTCAGAAATGTTAAATCGAGTGTCATACACATAGCCTAAATCCATCCGCACTCTTTTTTAAATTAGCATGTCATCGACGTTTCTCGCTGAATCTGCTTCACAGGTTTGAGAAAATATTCTGGCTTTTGCATTGCTGAGGTGAGACGAAGAGTAAACCCGTTCTCGCTTGCATGCGGCAAATGTTTTCTTAACACCGCTATGTGTCTGCTGAAATGTAGGTCTACTACATAGCAAGTTTTTTTTTGTCTGCAGTCATTTTTAACCTATCTTCGAGCAAAATAAAGTAGGCTACAGTCGAAAATAGTCTGGTGAAATGTTGGCCTCGGTGCGCTGTAGCATTAATCACGTCCGAGACCCTGCAAACCACACAGCCTGGTATCTGTCAGTTCAACAATGGGCTACATTCCACTGTAAAACGGCTTCAAGAAAAACAAAGCCTTCGAGACACGGGCTGCCTCTCTCTTTCTCGCTCTCTCTCTCATATTCAGATTACGGGGACATTGAACACACTGAAATGTACTGTAATCGAATGCAATAAAGCTCATATAATGAACAATCAACATTTCTGACAACAAAAGGGACATAACAAGACAAGAAATACTGTATGCTGTCTCTCTCTCCCTCTCTCTAAATAAGGCAGTCCCTATCGGAGTTCCTGGAATTATGACCAAACTCCTGAACGCTGCATCCCAGCAGTACACATCCTCGGACGGCAACAGGGCGCATTCCTGACCGCACATACTTTTCCCTTCTATGGGCAAATCCAAGCGGTGGGCCAGCTCCAGTTAGAGTAGCCTCACACCCCATTGGCTGAGAGGTAGACGGGGGCGGGGAAAACAGAGCTCCGGCTCTTCCAAACTAACTTTTCAGATGACAGCGAGTCTTGGAAGCGAACGGAGACGAAGGCGTGGCGGTCCTGGTCCAGAAATCTCCCGAAAGCTACAGTAAGGTGAGTCTGATGAACTCTTTTTATTGTTGCGTTGTTATTTATTGAGCTTTCGAAGTTCTGGCTATCTACGGTATGAATTGATGATCACGGTCTGGAGAAAAATCGGTTTGACATTTGGTACCTATTACAATGGGAAAACGGAAATACAACTTCCATTGGGACGTGTTATTAGGGCTTAAGTGTGTGTGTGTGTATACAGTGCAGTCCATAAGTATCTGGACAGCGACACAATTTTTGTTGTTTTGGCTCTGTACTCCAGCTCATTAAATTTAAAATGAAACTAAGTATGAGGTTAAATTGCATACTGTGAACCATGTTGGGGGAGCAAAATGGGACAACTGGCTGCACAGCTGTTTCTTGACCAGTTGAGGGATCGTGCACAAGAAAGCTAACAAAAGGTCTACAGTTTATTCTTGGTGTGGAATTTGCATTTGGAGTTTTTTGCTGCTGCTCTCAACATGAGGACCAAAGAAGTGTGTCAATGCCAGTAAAGCAGGCCACCAGGGGTGGAAAAATCATAATTAATAGATCAGTGACATATCCCAAACATTGGTCAAGTCAAAAGCAACTGTTTGATGCATTGTTAGGAAGCAGGAATGGACTGGTAAACTCAACAATAGCAAGCAACCTGGTAGAACACAGAAGACCACTGTAGTGGATGCCCAGAAAATACTTGTAATTGTGAAGGAACAATGTCAAACAGATCAAGAATGCTCTCCGGGATGTAGGCGTAGATGTGTTAAGACACTAAAATTAAGTGAAGAGGAAATTGTAGAGAAAGAAAGAAACTGCTCATGATCCAAAGCACCCCCCTCCCCCCTCCCCAAATCTGTGAAACATGGTGGAGGTAGTGTTATGGCATGGGCATGTACAGTGTCGTAAAAAAGTATTTTCCCCTTCTTGATTTCCTCTATTATAGCATATTTGTCACACTGAGCGGTTTAAGATCTTTAGACAAAATGTGATATTAGACAAAGGCGCTGAGTAATCACAAAACACATTAAAATGATTATTTATATACACCATTATTTATATAACAAAGCATACCTCATTAACCAGCTAGAGATCTTGTCGAGCTGCTAATTAGTAGAATCAGGAGTGCCAGATTAGGGTTGAAATGAAAGCCTACAGGATGGTAGAGGTTGGGCAGGCCTGACTCACGGACTGCACTGTACGTACACGTGCATGTATACCCACACAGACACATACACAGTCTTGTTAATATAAAGCATTTGTTATTTTCGTCTAAGACACCATCTTGTCTTATCCCAAAAGTTAATGGTGGTCAATTTCAGACAGCCTACAGTATGAATTAAAATCCTGAGTACTTTGGCTGTCCTAGGACCACAGGGGATGCATCCACCCCACCAGGCACAAGATTACTCAGTATCTCCCAGGATAGCACAAGGACCGAGCCTTTGAGATTGCAAAAATTAGGTCATGTAACAGAAATAATCTTCTATCCTGAATTTAATCTCACAGGATAAAAAAAAAAAAAACAATAGAAGTGACATTTTGCCAAAGCGTTAAGGACTGTTGATCCTTTGGATGAGGTCACGGTTCATTGGGGGGGAAGGGTGGGTTAGCTGACCTGGGTGTTTGCGTTCCAGTTCCTTCCCTTGCTAGCTGGGCCAACCCAGATCCCGGGGATCAGACAGCCGACAGTGTGCCAACAGCACCCAGCAGCTCTGCCTCTTATACCCCTGCAGCCTGAGAGAAAAACAACAGTGACCAATCTGGTGCACGCCCATAAACACCAGGCAACCGACTCGCCATTACACATAGATCAAGATCACTGGCAGAAGATCAACGGATTCAACTATTTCTGCCAGCCTTGCCTTTGCCTTAAAAATCTCTCTCAGCAGAATTTAAGCATACTATTGCAGGGTTCTGATCACAAAGAAACAGCGAGACACCTGTTGTGCTGTTTTAATGACAAACGATGCACAGCTGGATTGAATGCCAGGCAGGCATGATGAGTCCCGGGTTCCAGACACAGCACTTCTGCCCACAGTGGAGGGAGCACACTGCTTGGGCGGTTTGTGATGACGGCAGACAGGGTACAGGCATCACCACCAAGGGATGCAGGAGAGAAAGTGAAAGGGGGCGGAGAATCATGGGTGATGTCATGGTGTGGCGGTGTGGTCACCAAGCATGCTGCTCAGATGAGGTAAGGACGGAGGGCAGAGATGGGAAAGGGAGCCTCCATTGGCCTTTGCCCTCGTCAGTCACAGCTTATCTTCAGCTGGTAGAGACACTGAGGGGTTGAGGTCAGAGCTCTTTGCAGGCCAGTCAAGTTCTTCCACACTGTTCTCAACAAAACCATTTCTATATGAACCTTGCTGTGTTCCTGGGGGCATTGTTATGCTGAAACAGGAAAGGGCCTTCCCCAAACTGTTGGGGAAGCACATAATCATCTAGAATGTCATGTATGTTGTAGCATTAAGATTTGCCTTCACTGGAACCAAGATGCCTGGCCCAAAGCATGAAAAACAGCCCCAGACCAAGGGGTAACCAGATACTTTTGGTCATATAGTGTATGAGTATTTAAGTGAATAGTGTGTACTCTTACGATCGGTTGCCAACCTGTATTCCTGCCTCTTGCCCAATGCACGCTGGGATAGGTTCCAGCATCGCGGCCCTGGCCAAGAATAAGCTGGTATAGATAATAGCTGGCCTCTCTGTTAGCTTAAATAAGTCTGTCCATTCTCCTCTGATTTCTCTCATTAACAAGGTGTTTTCACTCACAGGACTGTTGCACGTTGGGTGTTTTTTGTGCTTGTTGTGCTGTATTGCAAATTAATTACATTAGAGGTAAAGTTGTTTTGATCAAATGAAAGACTGAGGTTAATCAATGGACTCTTAATTAGATTTCTGGACACATGTTTAACTTACAATGCTAGTTTGGCTTGTTATCATTTGCTTTGAATTTTTCCAAATCAGTGGTAAAAAAAAAAAACTGTTTCTAGTATCCTGTGGGTTTTCATTTAAACCCTAATTTGGCACACTTGATTCTACTAATTAGCAGCTCAACAAGAACTCTAGCTGTTGAATGGGGTATGCTTTCTTAGGGTACCATTAAGAGTGAAAACCTACGGGGTGGTAGATCTCCAGGAACAGGGTTGGTTCCCACAACAAGCACAAAAAACACCCAATGTGCAGCAGTCCTGTGAGTGAAAACACCTTGTTAGTTTTAATGGTCAGGTGTCCACACTTTCACCAATTAGGAGCCTATTAATTCACCTCAGTCTTCTGTAAAAAAATATTTACTTTATTTGCAATGTAGCACAATAAGCACTATAAACAATGGAACTTTATTATATTCTAATTGAGAAGACTTAACAGCTTGTTAAATGTCTGGGATTGCAATTGTGGTTGGAACAAAAACCAGCATACACAGATGCCCCCGGACTGAGTTTGGGAACCACTTCTCTAGGGCAGAGGTGGGCAACAAGGGCTATATCTGTTTCTAGTATTCATTCCAAATTATGGCCTTAATTACTAAATTAGCCCTGACATGTATGCCTTCTGAGATTTTAGCAACATTTCTTGATAAGCACATGAAAGACTGTTCTTGTGTCCCTATATGAAAAGTTTTACTGTGATCTTATCTACAAGCAAACCATTGTTGGAGTATACAGCTAATTGGCTCATCTAGCCAAGGTAATTGGTGGAAACAAAAACCTACTCACACACCGGCCCTCTGGGACCAGAATTGTCCTCCCCTGCTCCATAGACCGTAGTGCCTGAAAATCCCAGGAGAGCAGCCATTTCTGGAAACTGGAATCACCACATCTGGCACCAACAATCATACCACGGTCAAATTAGCTTAGAGTATGTGTCTTGCCCATTGTAATGTTTGGTCTAAACAACTAAATACCTTCATCAAATGTGCAAGCTTCATATATATGGAGTTGCAGCCACGTGCTTTGCTGTTTGGAGGAGCAGGCTACTTGTGTTAACAAGCAGGTGTACGTCATAAGGTTAGCTCCTCAGTCTCTGCGGAGGACACAAAGTAGTTTTTTGCCCTCCTTGACACTCTTTCTTGAAGGACTGTTAGTGTTGGAATAAGCCCTCTTGCTTCTGTTGAGCTGTTTATTGTAGTCCCTGGTTGAGAAGGACAATTTGAGCGATCAAATTCTGAGTCCACATCTCAGGCGCCCCTCTCTGCAGCACTTGTCCCTAACCGTTCGGATCTGACCCCCCCCACCCCAGACTCCATCCAGCCACCACCATGTCCAGCAAACGGGCAAAGGGGAAGACCACCAAGAAGAGGCCTCAGAGGGCCACTTCCAATGTCTTCGCCATGTTCGACCAATCGCAGATCCAGGAGTTCAAGGAGGCCTTCAACATGATCGACCAGAATCGCGATGGCTTCATTGACAAAGAGGATCTCCATGACATGCTGGCCTCTCTGGGTGAGGAGGGGGGAAGGGGGGTGGGGCGGGTGGGCAGTGGCTGGTGGTGGTGACAAGGTTCTCATTCTGAAACAGACCTGACAGGAGGCTAAAATATGAAACCTCCCTGCTTAGCAACCTATCAGAAATGTAAGAATAAATAAGATATACTATTCCTAAAAGTATGAAATAATGATCAGTGAAATCAAGTTCAGCTATTAAAAGGAAAAGGTCTTCTGGAAACTCAGTAAAAATGTACACACATAATATACAGTATATACACATACTTTACAAATAGACACACACACACACTTTTCACATGTATGATTTTTGCCACTACTTTTTCAGTAGAGACATAGGATATCTGACTCCATACTTTGACAATAACTGAAGAACTGGCATTCCATGCCTGTGAACACAGCATAGACCCTGGATCTTCCAACGTGGCCTATAGGAAGGAATGCAGGGGTTGTGTAGTTTCCACTGTGACCTATGATCGCTTGGCGAATCAAGGCCTTGTCACTAGAGGAGCAGGACCGTAGGCAAATCAACCAGGGCCTTTCACCGCAACGGTGATGGTGATGGTCTCTGCTGTCCCTCCCCAGGTAAGAACCCGTCGGACGAGTACCTGGAGGGGATGATGAATGAAGCTCCAGGCCCCATAAACTTCACCATGTTCCTCACCATGTTTGGGGAGAGGCTCAACGGCACTGACCCCGAGGATGTCATCCGCAACGCCTTCGCCTGCTTCGACGAGGAGGGAACTGGTATGGGAAGGGACTTCGATTAGTGTTGAGTTTTCGAATGTACATTTTTGGCACGTTGAGTGCCACAAACATTGTAAAACAATGTTGAGGTCCGTTGTATTAGGGTGAACTACAATGGATATCTAGAAAAGTTGCCAAATTTCAGCAAAGCTATCTGGATGGCATTCTGTGTAGGAAAAAATATGGCTTTATTTAATTTTTGGTTGAACTACCTTTAATACTTATATTTCATATATTCTTTTTTAAAGGAAGGATTCTTGCTGAAACAGTGAATTGTGGGGGGGAGAACATTAAGGGGGCACAACAGCTGTGCCCCCCACTTCAGATGTGAACCTGTATTCTCCTGACCAGACCGTGCTGATGGATTTTGTTAAAGACAGCTTACACATTTCTACTTTTTACATTTTAAAATTCAAAAGTATTTCTGTTCAGTTAATATATTTATGCCAGTAGATAGAACTTCAAAAGTTTATCCAGAGGGCAATGTGACATGAAAAAAAAAAATTATACTCAAAAATCAGGCACATAATGTAAAAGTCCTTTTGATCATCCTAACCAAACCAAACCTTTCCAGCTTGCTCCAGAAAACATTATTACCATCTCAATCCCATGATTCCATAAAATGTTAAAGGATATTAAAAGAGGTTAGGAGAAGGTTCCCGAGTGCTCCTGTGGATGAGTAAAAGGTGTGCTGGTGTGCTCCGCCCCCAGGCTTCATCCATGAGGACCACCTACGAGAGCTTCTGACCACCATGGGCGACCGATTCACCGACGAGGACGTGGACGAGCTCTTCCGGGAGGCGCCCATCGACAAGAAGGGAAACTTCAACTACGCCGAGTTCACCCGCATCCTCAAACATGGTGCCAAAGACAAGGACGACATGTAGAGGACCCCCCCCTCCTCCCCACCACCACCACCACCACCACCACCACCCCTCCCACCCCAAAATGTTAACATAACAGCACATAATGGTGACCACTGCAAAAGAACAGCAGGTGGAGACTCAGCTCATTAACTATGCCTGGATCTCTACCCTTCTATAGCCATTCCTGAGCACGTTAGACAGTGATTAAAGTGAGATGAAACGGCCGCACTGTCTAAAC
Organism: Anguilla rostrata; assembly: GCF_018555375.3. Classification (NCBI taxonomy): domain Eukaryota; kingdom Metazoa; phylum Chordata; class Actinopteri; order Anguilliformes; family Anguillidae; genus Anguilla; species Anguilla rostrata. Next base: position 32,886,499 of record NC_057943.1, on the reverse strand, counting down.
ACTGAAGAATGTATTTAAAGGCTTACAAACCTAAGCTATGCTAGCTCTATGGTATGAGCAAAGTTAAGAGAGAGAGCGATGCATATTGGACCCAAAAACTCAAAAGACAGAAATGTTTCCTCAACTAGCAAAAGCTGACACATCGGACTCCAACACTTACCAACACTCGCCAGGTCAGTATTAGGTCCAAACAAAATGGTTCTGTTCTTTAAGAGAACGGAGGTCACTAGCAATGGCCATATTTATCACAAGGAGACAAAGGATGACGAGGCTGGGAGTATCTCCTAAGCATTTGTATTTAAAAAACAAGGTTAGTTTCACTTCATAGATGCAGCTAGCAAGTTTATCATCAAGTCATTTTCAGAAAATTATGAAGTCACTACATTTTTAATGGAAGAAATTCTGTCCTGAGTGTGTAAAAATATTCTGGAAATGCAGCTAGAAAATTTTAGACTGACTCTAGTAAACAGTAAAAAGGAATCACTGTGATTTTGAAGATGGCTATTACCAACTTCAACAAATTTTTTAAATGAAGTAATATTTTCATCTGTAGTTCGCGACTTTTGTACTCCTCATATTATGCAGGCTATCTGGGTTAAATTGAATATGTTAATCAACATGGTGTATGTTCTGTGTTTGCATGACGTTTCATCAATCTCAAATGTATAAGAATCCCCAGGATCCACTAGGGTCATAGAGTGAAAGTATTTGGCATGAAATGCAACATGTTTTAATTTGTTAAAGGTACCATATCTTAGAAATCCGTTTGTACCTAGTTCTGGTAAAATATGAACTTGGCTGAACTTCACTTTTTAAATGTTTTTAATGTACTGCAATATTTTTCCCTTAAAAAACCTTATCAACATGTTTGTTAGACTTCGCAGAATAATTAAAATAGCTGAAAAATAGTATAATGGGGACCATTAAGATTGTTTAGTTTTTTTTTTACCATCCCCCATGACTTCTTAGTGTGAAATTTCCAGTGCTGTTTGTTGGCTAATTTTGACCCGGGACATTATTTGGACCCGCCGATTCCAGACGACAGAATATGAATGTTTACAGTGGACCTGCCTCATTCCAAATGCTCAGCATGGAACACTTTTCACTCTGCATTTTATCAACGTTGTCAACCTTTGCATTCTGTATAATAAAAACCCAATTCATTTAAAGTTAAATGGTATCTTTCCTTTTTTTCCATTTTTTTTTTTACATTGTTTTAATGACTACAGACAGGTTCTCCTCTACCTCTACCTGCCAGGCAGAATTGATGCCTCCCTGATTTTAGCTGTGATCAGCACCTGCTAAATGAATGGCTTGGAAGCGCACTGAGTTCATACTGTCGCTCGCCATGTAATTTACACAAACAAACCGCTGCCATCATTTTTCTTTGCTGCAGTAAAAATGATTGTGTTTGCTTGGTTCTGGGTGGTTGCCTTGAGACCTGGCTATTTGAAAATTACTAGGGGGAGGGGGGGAGGTGGTCTCAAGGTGGATTCTAATCTCTGCCACCAAACCAACTCCCCACTCACCTTCCCATGCTAAAGGACCTCACAAAATCATCAACTGCATTCTTATTAGCATCTCATGTACGCCATTTTTTTTTTTTTAAAGTTATATTTTTTTTAACCCTTTTGAGCAAACCATCAATTATCTATTTAAATAATGTGATGTTGAAAGGGATGCGTGTTGTGTGCACATTCAGACTACACCCAGCCGCCAAACAACAATCAAGTTTTAAAAAGCAGAATTATGAAAACGGACCTTTTATTCTCTGAAACTCTTGTACAAATCACATTGAATGTTAAGGCTACAAATATTGCACACTATCCAACAGTTTATCTGAAGAGAGAGGATGCTTTCCTCTTGATCTCAGATAAGGCACTATTGCCAATCCACTTACTAACCCATGCTAAGATGACATAGCATATAAAACATCTTTAGAATGCATTTCTTCATTTAAAATATGCTACACTAACCCATTTGTACAAAGGTACAAGCTTCTGACTTGGACCCAGGAACAAAGCATGCATTTCAATCTGGCTTCTTTTTTTTGGTACATCCATTCATTCTTTCATTTCAGAATAAGATAGCTGCTACAAAGTATTTTTTCTGACGCAAAAGAAACGAAACCAAATCTAAATGAATGTCATCACAGCACGTAGTACAAACACACAGGGTCTTGGAGGATAACATGCAGTCTAGCGGTCACAGAACACTGACTGGTCCACTTTTTCCCGTGTGTGCAATGCCTGAAGGCCCGAAACGCCCTGGCGACAAGCAAAGGAAAAGCTTCCTATCTCTACCTGAAGGACAACAAACAACACGTTTACATTCAAACTAAAAAAAAGTGGGGAACGCCAGAGACCCCAGCGGCGCCGAAAAGCGCAGCGTTTCTGCATGAGGATTCAAACTGACATCTTGTACTCTGGAAGGGTGGTAGGTCGCGGTTTTACAGTTTTTAAGACTTACTGGATGATTTCGAGACAATCGTTCGTTCTGTTAGTATTTAACGCGAGGCAGAAAAGGCAAAGAATTATTTTCCTGAAAAATTTTCACGTCGTCTGTGCCGGTTCACAGCCGAGATTACTGATGTAAAATCCGGTGCGTAAATTGCAATATCTGGAACAAGTATCCAAAGCTACCATTGTTTCATTGAAACTACTGCCGTCTAGGAACAGTGGATGATAGAAAAAAAATCGCAACATCGCCGGGTATGGTTATTTTGTGACCAGTTAATTTTCTTTTAATGTAAAAACATAGCCATTTTCTACAAGGCGAGCGCCAAATGCAAATTTAGACGGTTGATTAAAACATCGACATTACCAGAGCCACAACCTGAAAAAATCCTTTTAAAACAGGAATTCGATTTCTCAACAAAATTGAGGGAGATTGATGAAACAACACGAACACACACGAAGACACTAATTAATGCAAATCAAAAAATAAAATGGTTACGGTCTAACAATGTAGGCCACCTCAAAATATTCACCATACAAATAAAGCGATCGCAAGGGTAGCGCGCAAACACGTTCAAAAGTAGAGCTAAGAACTCTGGAGATGCATATTTTGCGCATGTTGACGGGACCTCCAGACAGTGGATGAGAATTTCTCTGACCTACAGCAGAGATCTGGCTCCTTCAACCTGCAATGCGTACTGTCGATAGGTCTGAATAACGGATAGAAGCCATTAATTCGGCTTTGGGAGTTCATCTACAGCTGAAATTGTGAACACAAACAGTAATAATTACATTCTGTACTACTCAGTTAAGTCGCAAAACGGAGTTACACCCGAGAGCCTGAATAACAATGATTTTCCCCCGCCAGATCAATTTTTAAAGTGCATATGTGGATACAAAACGAAGCTGAAATGACTGCTCCTGCAAATGGGAGGAAAGAACACTCTGAGTGGTATTTCACCCCAGAAGAGAGTGGATGTAGCTCAGATTGCAGTTCCATCTCCGGATAAAAAAAACATACATTACATTCAACTTTTCGTGGCACAACAGTTGAGAGACTTCAATGCGTGTCTGTATGTGCCAGTTTGAGAATATGAGAATACTGTCCAGCAGGAAAAGGCCCAGTAGCGCCGAACCGTCGAAAAGGCAAAGATTGTGCATTTCTCAAACAGTTTCCCCTCTAGCCCTGTATGGCCTCGCAAAGCCTGAAAGTTTTCATGACGCGCCAGGACACCGCGAGAATGGGTTGTGGCCGTTGTGCTGCCTTAAAATGGTCTCGACATCTAATGTAGTAATAAAATAAAATGTCTTACAAAAAAAACCTTCAAAATAAAAAAGGCTTGTGTAAGCACAGGTAAACACATGCCCATTATAGATTCTACCCTGGTAACTGGGCCAATCTTTCCATCTCAAGAAAGCAAGATACAAGACCCCTTAACTCCTATATCAGTGAGGAGTTTGGTTCTAGACTGAAACAGAAAAGCTCATAGATGTGGCACATCCACACAGACCAATGCAGATGTAACATTTACAAAATGACCACTTGGCTAAAGGCGTTTCCCACAAGTCATAGCGCCTACATTCATTTCTCAGTACCCCCCCATCCCAATCCGGCTAGTTGACAGCCTCTTGCACAGCGAGCACAGAGTGAGGGGGGGCCCAAACACAAGGGGCGGGGCTTGGCTGTGGGGTGGGCGGGGACTCCCTGCACGCGACAGCCCACACGCTGGGCTCGTAGGCACTCAGGCCGTGGGATAGGCCCGTGACCTCCGACTTCCTCGTGTCGCTCAGGACTGTCGCCGTAGAAACGGCCAGCAGGCGGGGGGCCTGGGGGTCAAGCCCCGTGACCGTGGAGGCATCCGAAGCAGCGCCGCCCGGGGTGTCCGAGACCCCCTTTTGGAGGGGTCCCCCTCCGACCCTCTTCTGGAGGTCCAGCTCGGCCGCTCTCTGCATGGCCGCCTCCACCAGCAGCCGCAGGTCGCTGAAGTCCTGGGGGCGGAGCTCGGGGGGCGTGGGCGGCGGGGTGTTGTACAGACCCCCCGCGGGGCTGACGCCGCACGCAGCGGGGGGCGGGGCTTCTACGGGGCCGGGCCGCGTGTCCGTCGGGGGTGGGGCCAAACAGGTGGCGCCGGTCAGGATGGCGGTAGCGGTGCTGCCCAGCATGCTGAGGTCCAGTGTGGGGGCGGGGCAAATGACGGAGGGCCGGAGGTGAGGGAGGGGGACAGGAGAGGGGGCGGGCTCCGGTGACCCGGGACTCCCTCCCCCGGACAGGCGGGCGTCGCCCTTCCCTGCCCGTCTGGAGATGGTGAACTGGTTTGGATCCTTCCCATCCTTCCGTAAGAGATCGGGGAGCAGACGCCTCCGAGCGTTTATGAACCAGTTACAAATCTGGAAGAGCAGATTAACCGTTACTGACCTGAATATGAGTATACAGCATTCCTAATACTGAATTATCGTCAGATTAACCGTTACTGACCTGAATCTGAGCATACAGCATTCCTAATACTGAATTACCATCAGATTAACCGTTACTGACCTGAATATGAGTATACAGCATTCCTAATACTGAATTATCGTCAGATTAACCGTCACTGACCTGAATCTGAGCATACAGCATTCCTAATACTGAATTGATCATGTTTTATGATCATCATTAAGAATATTTTTAAATTATTGTATTATTGTTTGTATTATTATTAATATATTAATATTTCAATATGTATAATAATATTTCACTTGTATAGCACAAACATCTTTATAAGCAGAAACAACAGCAAAACATCAGAGAAAAAATTAAAGAAAGAATACAACTAAGTTAGGTGGAAAAAGTAAAATGAAAATGTCATGTAAATGTCAAAAATGTAAATGTCTAAGAACTAAAATTTACAAAATGTACAAATAAAAACACAGAATCGGCCTACAAAAAGTGATGACGATAATAATAATAATGCCAAATATGTAAAACTGTGCCTCCTCCCGGCAGTGGTTCACACAGTAAAACAGCAAGGCTTTCAGACAGCTGGCAGTAATCAAACTGCGGAGCTGGACAAAACTGACGCTTCGCCTTCGTAATACACGCACAGCCGACTACACGCTGGACCTTATTCGCTACCTGCTCGTGTGCGCTTTGAAAGCACGGAGAGAGGACCGCTGAGCACACCCTTGCAGCCGCGACACTACCGCGTCTCGCGGGGGTACAGGGTGACGCGCGTGCGCGTTGGGGAAGCTGTCATTACAGCAGTACGAAGCGTGTCAGCTCCAGAAGACGTGGCACGGACGGTAACGATCTTGTGCAAAAATGCATTGGGTTCTGCTGCCACTGAACAAACTCCAGCCAAGGCAAATGCATGCTTATAAAACAAATAAAACACAATCCACTACAAAGGAAATGGCTGGGGTTATGCTAGGTGCTCAGCCATGTGGAAACCGTCAACAAAGGGCTTCATCCTTTTGATCTGAGCTGTGATGGTTTACCATTCATAAATTTGACTTTGCTGTTTATTCAGACTGACACACTGAAGCAATTCAACCCCAGAAGTGAACTATGAGCAAACCATAAAATAGTTAGTTTGAAGCTGCTAGCACAAAGCTTAGACTTATGTGAAAAAGTCAACTGTATCAGAAAAAGTTTAGCTGTCATGGTCACCAGTAGAATTATTTGCAAAAGACTTGATCAAAGATGACATGCTCTGTACTACATTTCCCATTATGCCATGTGTGAGAGGTAGCCTACTGCTGCCATTTGAAAACCCCCAGGAGAGAGTTTGATTCCAGCATAAACAGATAGACAAATCACCTGCAGCACAGAGAGGCCGGTCTGGCCTGACAGGCTCAGTTTCTCCTGTTCGGACGGATAGGCGTTGAAGCGATGCTGGTACAGCCAGCTCCGCAGCACCTGCACGGCCTCCTTCGGCAGGTTTCCACGGCGACGGCGCTTCCCGGCGCCTCCGGACAGGTCCAGCGGGAAGCCGCTGCTAGCGTCATCTTCGCAAGCATCGCTGTCTGACATCACCGAGAGCTCGCGCTCCTCCTCCCTGACTGAAGCACATAATGACAGAGGGGTGGATTTAAGTGGACCGTCAAAGCCTCGACGGACACACTGCGTCATTCAAGCTTTTGTTCCCGATTACATTACGACGGTGAAGACATTCGTGCATATTAAGGAAACATGTTTTCCCCTTCCCTTACAGCCTATAAAAAGTATTTTAGTTTCATGGTCGTGCACTGGATATTTGTACCAACAAGCGAATATTGCTTGCATTTTACGCACGTGATACATATTATAAAATTAGGTTTAATCAAACTTTCATCGTCACTATTAGAATAATTTACACAAAGTGTGCGGACCAGCGGGATTTAGAGAGATTGTATACTGAAACAGTGGGATTCATAAATGCGACTGACTGAACGATTATGATCTTAATCCACTTTTACTTTACATAAAACAAAGAACCCCTTGACACCGCTTAATTCAAGCGTTGCATACACATTAAACTTGATTGCTTATTCAGGAACTCCCGTATACAGCAGGAGCTCAGAAAGCCTTATGTAATCGTCTGACTTTTTTTTCCTTTTCGCCCCATGTCGTCGGAGTTGCTCTCTGTCGGCCAGTCCCGATGACATATTCAAGTTGTTGGGTTTTAACTGATCGCGGGGCTCTTGACTGATGCTCGTAAATGACAAAATGATGTCGAGTGCCTTCCTTTGTGTTACAATTAAGCAAGCGCTTTCCCACTTACACGAGGTACAAAAGTAATATTCCACACTAGACGTGCGCTCTTTCTCATTGGGTCATGCGTGTATAACACCACTTATTCAAGAAAAGCAACGTGATGTTACAGGAAGAGAGTTTGACTGGATTGGCCCAAAGAGACGCGGCCACCACCTACACTTCACATTTCGTGTCAGGTTTAAATGAGACATGATATACGGTCTTCTCCTCAGGCCAGAACATGGGACACATTCCTGACAACGCCGAAACACAAAGAATCACCGCCTGTGTGGAAGGAGGGAAGTGTGCATGTCTCGCGCGAAGATGAGTACAGGTTCTTGTTGCACCGGGGGGCGGGGGGGACACTCAACTGTTACCTCAGTCTACCAGCGTCCATCTGCGTGGGAGCGCTAACGCTACAATCAAGCCGTCTGACACACCAGGATGAGAGGGTGAAATATGCTGTACGTCATGCAGAGTTTAAATAAACATACAAATATTAGCTGGGTAACTCGCAAGCTATTTTATCAGCCAGTATACCAATAGCTGGCTTCTCGTGTAACACGCAAACAGACTGATGACCAAAAGAACAATGTTTGCACCAATAAAAGTTGCTAAACAATGCTAGTCGACGCACAAATGAATGTGCGATGTGCAAAATATACACATGAAGCTCTAACGATAAGTAGCTAGTCAAGCCAATCAACAATAACGAAGCATTTGTACGTTATACCAAACTTCCATCTGGTCTTCACAGTTTGTCGATTGGGAGGAATTTTATGAGCCCCTCTCTTTGGTATGGTAGGTACATAGCTAGTAGCCTATATTTAGCAATCTAGTCAGTTTGATAGTCTAGCCGTTCTGCTGCAATCAATCGAGCTCGTGAGCTTGATTGCTATCCTTTACAGCATTCGCCGTTTTAACTAAATAAATCCGCGATTCATGCAGCTGTGTTTTATAGAATGGTCCATCAAGCAGATGTATTCTCGCTTGCTCCGCCAAATGGACACCATGCTTTCTGAGAACAGTCCCTCCAAATTCAAACACAAACACGCTGCATATTCCTGCGACAAAACGCCGTATTTCATCTTATATCAATACCCCAACACGCTCGTCAAGGCCATGAAATTAGTACAAAATACGTCAAAAAAAACACTGAAAGCCAGTATACCTGTAACCTACCTCTCTTTAAAGCGGTCATTCTTCGTGATGGTAGCTAGCCAGCTAGCTTGATGGGTTTTGTTTGCTGGCTGTGATTTTTTGTGAAGTTCCTTGCGAAATGCGTGCCTCTCCACAGCTCTTTCAAGGCTGTACCGATATCCCACGCTTTCCCCACAACTGCCTCGGTTTCTTTCAGTACATTTCGTTTTGAGACGCACAGCCTTTCCAAACAGGCTAAACTGTTTTTTTTTTTCTTAAAGTGAATTTCTATTGTCAGGCATTAAACCTATTCGTCTCGTCTACCTGCAGACAGACAGCGGCACCATCTAATTTCTCTGTTTGCAAATGTGACAGCCTGCCCAAAGCCAAGAACATCCCTCCTCCAAAGCGAGCCCGATCCAATCACAGGACTGACATGGATCTCGACATCCACTTTTCACCACGGAGTGACAGACCGTCAAACTACCAGGCTAATTTAAATGTCAAGATGGCCCTTATTTGACCGAAGCAGTTACCTTATCCAGACAATAGCCTACAATCCTGTTATGTTTGTTGTCTCGTTTATTCATTGAAATCTCAGTATGGATGTGTCCATTCAATACTACATAGGCTACTTTTAGTGCGGTCTCCGTTTTGTCCATTCACCATATTTCCCCAGTATTATGGATAACTATCCTACAACTTACACAGGGTAGGCTATTGGGATGGCAGGTATGCCATCCCGCCAAGTTACGCCTTGGCGGGGGCATGCCCCATATTGTATTTACGGTAATGATCATATACACGCTGACATATGCAAAGTAAAAACCAGAACTGTCGCGCCTGCTACAGGCTGCTGTTTGACGATATTTACTCTCATTATATCTTATGAGGGATGAGGTGATGCACAGCGATAATATATTTTATATTTTGAGCTGAAAATACTGAGGTGAAAAAAGAGACCGCGGCCTGTAATCAGATTACTCGTAACAAACATACGAGTAATTAACACCTCAGCGTTGAAGCAAAGTCGCGGAATGGCCACATTCGCACCTTTTCACATGTTAAGACTTCCTCTGGGACAGGCCTGATTGACGTTGCTTTATCTCTAGCGATGGCCTGTTAATGTTGAGAATCATTTGAATTTGAAACGAATCTATTCATGTCCTCTTAGATGGACGCCGACCCCTTAGAGAAAGCTTTTAGCCAAGTTGTTTTTGTGTGGAATGGGAAGTAGGATGGAGGCGGTCCTGTTCTGCGCTTAACGTCGATAGTTCAGGATGCCAAATCTGTTAGTCATTAAAATACAAGGTTCTACCGTAGGCTACATACACATAAGATACCTCTGCCATTTGCAGTTGAAGTTAACGGACAGGATTACATTTGCTGCTGCATTCACTGGTTATGTTTCAGCGAACATGGAGTCTGAACTAAGTCAAACTTCAACCACTATCACAGTGAAATTTAGTATGTAGAAAAATAGTGTCTAACAAATATGAATATATTTGACTAACATTTTGCAGGTTCAAAAGTTTAATGTCATTATAACTGTATGTATCTATGCAAGTATGAGAAAGTACTTGCCCACTTCCTGATTTCCTCTATTGTTGCATATTTGTCACACTGAATGGTTTCAGACCTTTACACAAAATGTAATATTAGACAAAGGGAAACCGAGTAAACACATGTATTTAATTATTGTTTCATTTATTTAATGAAAAAGTGATCAAACACCCATATCACCCATGTAAAAAAGTAATGGGCACATTAGTTACTCAATTAACCAGTCAACCAAATTGAATTGATAATTAGATTTGGCTGGCTGCAGCGTCTTGATTGCAGCTCCGTTAAATCTAAACCTCACTTATATTGAACCTTACCACCTTCAGGGTGAAGTAGTCACCACAAAGGTTCTTCTATGCCCCGATCAAAGGAAATTCCAGAAGAGATGAGAAAAAAAATGTTGAAATATGTCAGTCTGGAAAGGGTTACAAAGCCATTTCTAAGGCTCTGGGAGTTCTCAGAACCGCAGTGAGATCCACTATCTCCAAATAGACAACATTTGGAACAGTGGAATCTTCCCAGGCCTGCCAAAATTTCTCCAGGGGTTCAGCAACAACTCATCCAGGAAGTGACCAAAGATATCAGAAGAACATCCAAAGAACTGCAGGCCTCTCTAGCTTCAGCTGAAGTCAGTGTCCAAAATAAGAAAGAGACTGGGCAAAAATGTGATTCATGCGAGAGTAGCAAGGCAGAAACCACTGCAAACCAAGAGAAACATCAATGCCTGACTTGAATTTGTAAAAAAAAAAAAAGCACCTGGATGACCCCCCAAGCCTTTTGGGATAATCTTCTATGGACAGATTAATCTCTGGAACTTTCTGGGTAACATGGGCCCCGTTATGTCTGGTGTAAAGCAAATACAGTATTTCACAGCAAGAACATCATACCAACAGTCAAACATGGTGATGGTAGTGTTATGGTGTGGGGATGCTTTGCTGCTTCGAGACTTAGATGAATTGCTGTTATTCAAGGAATCATGAATTCTGCTCTGTACCAGAAAATTATTAAGAAGAATGTCAGTCATCTGTCTGTGAATTGAAGCTGAAGCGTGATTCAAGTATGCAGCAAGACAATGATCCAAAGCACAAAAGCACATCTACATCTGAATGGCTGAAAAGAAACAAAATTTAAGTCGAACCCAATAGAGATGATGTGGCAGGACCTGAAGCAAATATTTTGTCTGAATTAAAGCTGTTCTGCAAAGAAGTGTGTGCTAAAATTCCTCCACAGTGATGTAAATGACTGATATCAAATAATAAGACGCGTTTGGCAGCAGTTAATGGTGCAACCAGGTATTAAGTTTAAGGGTCGCAATTACTTTTTCAAATGGGGGTTTGATAACTTTTTTCATTAAATAATGTTTTTTTATGTAATTAAAAATGTTTTGTGTTTACTCAGGTTGCCTTTGTCTAATATTTAATTTTGTCTAAAGATCTGAAAATACTTTTTTTCTTCTTGATTTGGCTCTGCTCCACAGTTTTAGATTTGTAATCAAACCATTCACATGCAATTGAAGTGCACATTCAGTTTTTATCTAAGGCTATTTTTTATACACTTTGGTTTCACCATGTAGAAATGACAGTACTTTATATATATGCCCCCCCCCCCCCCCAATAAGGCTGGCACATATCCTTCATTGATATTGACCCACTAATTCCCATGTTGTTCCCATTTTAACCCTTTTTTTCATTAAAGGGTTAAAATGATCTTTGTGTCTTATCTGTCAAAATGAGTATGGCTGAAACTGACATTTTGAATCCCTCCCGATAGGTAGGAGATACTGCCTTAATGAAATTTGAATAAAAACATGAAGAAATTCCTGTGATTTTTGTGAGCTGCCAGTAGGTTTTTACGTTTTGATTGGTACATAAAAATGAATTTGACATAAAGTAATGCAATGCCCATGTGACACCCAAACGCACCTGATGACAGAGAAACAGACATCCCACCATTCGTCTGAAAGGCAGTTCAGTCGTACGTTCACAGATACCATTGAGCTGAAAATAAAACCACTCATTTAATTGTTACTCATTTTATTTATTATTTTCATACCAAAAAAGATAAACCCCCTAACATATAGTGTCTAACTAGTATAGCATTATAGATAGTGAATAAACCTTAGTCTGTAAAACATGTGCTTCATTTGTAAAATAATGTTTGCCGGTAATATTAATAATGTCATTTTTACACTTTTTGTTTGTTTTCCTGTTGTTACAGTAACTCCTGCGTAAAGTCTGGTTGCCTTGTCAACAGAGACAGAGAGAGGGAAGGCAGTTGGGGGGGAGGAGGGCGGGTGTTTCTCCATCTGATGCTCAGGATAGCGGAAGAGCCAAAATGTGGGGCAACAAGGAACTACTGCATAGAGTACCTACATCCATCCCACCTTCCTCATGAGTGACTCCTGATATTCCAACCAGAGGTGTCAAAATCCTTTCCTAGAAGGCCAGTGTGCATTTCCATTTGATTGCTCCCACCTCTGCAATGATAATTTCAATTTAAATATTATTTTGCATATGCACAATTTGTCATTTACTCATTTCTATCTGGGTGAGACATCACAGCTGAAGGCTGAATGGAACAACATCTTTATAACAATATAAATTCTACTGCAGTGCATTCTGGGTGTAAATAAGAGTAATGTATATTGCTAATTAACCAAGCAAATCAACCTATGCCAACATAAGTAAAAATATAATACACACCAGCTTTTTAGGAATGGAGCTTTGCACCTTGGTACAGCCAACCTCAAGAGTCGTAGCTCCGACAAAACCAAATTCCTGTGTGAATATGGTTTCCCACCTGTGGCAAAATTGTCCCCTTTTGCAAAATGTAATAATGTCAATCAATCAATCAAGCAATCAATCAATCAATCAAACGTATCTTAGTGCAGGGCCCTTAAGGAAGGAATGGCGACTGGGAGCTTCACATGAAAATAACCACAGAAACAGGAGGCCATTTTGTAAAATTGTCCTTTTTGTGTGTGACAAGACAAAATCATGTGACAACTTACACTCTGCCTGTTTGAGATCTCATCAGTTATAGCCCTTTAATATTCAGGCCAGAGTAAGCTTAAGGTCACCGATCAGTCTCAGAAAAGTGTGTATGTGGGGGGGGTTAAGCCAGATTTTGCAGTATAAAGACAATTTACTATGCAATGTGTGAGAGCCATCACCTGAAATCCTCTCATCAAACATGTTCCATGGTCTAAAAAAAAAAAAACCAAAACAAAACAAACATGACTATGATGTGTGTATGTGACCTGACATGAAATTTAGGTTGGGTTCAAAAGGGAAACAGAAACAGAATTTTTAGAGAATGGTCTGTGGCTGGTGGACTACTAACTTGTTCTCACGCCACAGAAGTCCCTTTGCTTAGAATTTAGTGGAGCTGTACAGGAGGAATGCAACTGTTTTTCTGTAGATTTTTGTAGTCCCGCCTGCATCTTGTTTCAGGAGAGTATTGGGAAAATAATTACCTAGTGCTACTGAGCCACCGTGACCTCACATTCCAACATTTAAAATCTAGATTTTTCTGCATTCTTTAACCCTGAGAAAATAAGAACCACCAAAGAGTGTTGTCTCCTGAATCAAATCAGAGTGAGTTAAAGATAAATAAAAACTCACGTTAAAGATAAATAAAAATTACATCACACCCATTTACATTTTCACTGAAGTTGGCCTTCTTGAATCTTTTACATACATTACATATTTTAAGGACAAAAAATAAATACATAAATAAATACAATTAAATATGAACCCTGAATCCCTTTGGATTGTTGTATATTTTTACCTCAAACTACACTTTCAAGATGGTCCCTTACCTCCAGCTGCACTATGTACATTTATAATAATATTTTAATTTTCATGTGGACCAGAGGTAATTTAAAAATAAGTTTCATATTTGTGTGTTTGGAGAAGGGCTTGGAGTTACATGCCTGGAGCACTTCTACTCATAAGTACTTGCAGTACATTACTTGCAGTAATTAGATGTCGATGCAGTAGATGCATTTAGATATGAGCAAACATTTATGACAATAATGTCCCTGATAACTGAGAACAGCCACAACAGGTGGTCCTCAGGCCCCCAGCCAATGGGCAATGGATCCTCAGGATCCCAAGGAAGAGAAATGTCCAAAAAACGCCAAACCAGAGCTGATGACACACAAAGCATGAATGGCAGCATGATCGGATGACATCATTAGCTTCAGAGAAGATGGAAGTGGCTGCATCATCCATTCAAGTGTGTGGACACTAATGCAGATGCTGTAGGATAGATCACCATACTACTGAGCCCAATCTTGAAAGGAATGTATAATAAAATAAAAATAAAAAACGTGATTTTGTGTGCACAAAGTTACACAAAGGTAATGTGCGATTGACCATTAAAAATGATCAATGTAACAGTGATCAATCAATTTAAGCCATTAAGCAGTGCATGCCCTTCTTATGAGATCTGTTTGCCCTTCTCAGCACTAATACCTTCCTTAAGGTCAAAGAGCAATGGAGTAGAGTGGAAACTTCCGGACTTTGATTGCGTAGCACTTACGGAAGAAACCAGCTTTAGCTTCCTGAAACATTTCAAAAAATGTTGAAACTAGCTGATTCCTGAAACGTCTCAAAAACAATTTAAACTAGGTTATTCCTGAAATGTTTCCAAAGCTGCTGAAAACTAGCTGATTCCCGGACCGTTTCAAAAATGATTGAAACTAGTCGATTCCTGAAGTGTTTCAAAAACAGTTGAAACTAGCTTTAAAACAGACCCCAAAGACCACAGCTATAAAACAACATGAGTTAAAAGTAAGAAAAAGAAAAGCCCTTCACTGAAAGACCCTGGGGCATTCACAACAGTGCCCACTCACCGGTCGAGCAGTTAGGCTAGGAGTGATACAACAGAGGGAAACTTGGGGCGTCTCTGCAGGAGGAAGGGGCAGGACCTCCCCACGTTCTGCTTTAGCCGTCCTAATCCTATTGTAATCTGGGGGGGGGGGGGCTGCTGGGTAATATACAGTGAGCTGTATGTAATGTTTGGGACATTTATTCTTGATTTGGCTCTATATTCCATTATTTTTTATTTGTAATCGAACAATTCACACATGGCTGAAGTGCAGATTCTCGGCTATTAAAGGGTGTTTATTATACGTTTTGGTTTCACCGTGTAGAAATCACAGCACGTTTTATACATAGTCCCCATAAGGGCACCATAATGTTTGGGACAAATGGCTCCACAAGTGTTTGTCAGAGTGTGAGTCAGGTGTGCTCAATTGCTTCCTTCCTGCAGGCATCAGAGAGCTTTCAGAATCTAGCCTTGATTCTAGGCCTTTGTTTGCCTTTGTTATTGGCGATTGGCAACATGAGGACCAAAGTTGTGCTAATGAAAGTCAAGGAAGCCGTTATGAAACTGAGAAATAAGGAAAAAATAAAACAAATAAATACCAGCCAAACCATAGGATTAACAAAATCAACTGTTTGGAACATCATTCAGAAGAAATAGGACACTGGTGAGCTCAGTAATCACAAAGGAAGACTTCTATGGTTGATGAATGAAGAATGCTCACCATAATGAAGAAAAACCCGTCCGACAGATCAGAAACACCCTCCAGCAGGGAGGTATGGATGTGTCAGTGACTACTGTCTACAGAATACTTCACAAACAGAACTACAAAGGCTACACTGCAAGATGCAAACCATTAATTAGCTTCAAAAACAGAATGGCCAAGTTACAGTTTGCTAAGAAGCACTGAAAAGAGCCTGCAGTTCTGGAAAGGTCTCATTTGGGTTCATTTGTATCAGAGTGATGGCAAGAGCAAAGTCTGCAGACCCTTTCCCCTCCATCTGTGAAATTTAGAGTGGGTGTCCTCCACCCTTCCACTCCATCTGTAAATTTAGCAGCGTGCGAGTGTCACTATCTACTTCCATCTCCTCTGCCGTCCGAAGACTATCCTCAAACATACCTAGAATAACCACACCACGCTGTGTATATATATATATATATATATTTAAAAAAAAAAAAAAAAAAAAAAAAAAAAAAAAAAAAACCCTTTTTTCCTGTCACTTGTTACATGTTGCCCCATCCCTGCACTTCTTGGTAAATTGTATTTGTCCTAATACTCTAGCTTATTCTTCTGCCTAGTTCGGCTTTGCAGATGTTAGACCAGGATAGTGTTCTTTGTTCTCGGCTAGAAATAGCTTTACAAAATAAGTAATTGTACCTTACTGAACCCGTGTTCAGCAGTTGTCTACGATCATGAAAATGCACTTTTGTACGTCGCTTTGGATAAAAGCGTCTGCTAAATGAATGTAATGTAATGTAATGGGTGTGATGGTTTGGGCATGTATGGCTGGCACAGGTACTGGCTCACTTGTCTTCGTTGACAATGTAACTGCTGATAGCAGCAGCAGAATGAAATCTGAAGTGTACAGAAGCATCTTATCTGCTCAAATGCCTCCAAACTCAATGGACAACAGTTCATCATACAGGAAGACAATGATCCCCAAACATACTGCTGAAGCAACAATGGAGTTTTTCAAAGCTAAAATCTTCTCAGTTCTCAGTCTGAATCCAACTGAACATGGGTATCATATGGTGAAGAGACAACTTAAAACAACTAGCCCTAAAAACAAGCAGGAGCTGAAAATGGCAGCAGTGCAGTCCTGGCAGAGCATCACCAGAGAAGCACCTGGAGATGCCCATGGGTCACACCCATCAAGCAGTCACTGCATGCAAATGATATGCGGCAAAGCAGTAAACATGAGTACTTTCATTCACATAACATTAATATCTTCCAAACATTATGGTGCTCTGAAATGGGGGAGGGGGGGGGGCATGTATACTATGTGCTGTAATTTCTACATGGTGAAACCAGCCTTAAATGAAAGCTGAGAATGTGCACCTTAACCACGAGTGAATGGTTTGACTGCAGATCTAAAATTGTGAAGCGCAGAGCCAAATCAATGAAAAAATGTCTTTGTCCCAAACATTATGGAGCTCGCTGTAAATTTAAATGTCATTGCTTGCAGCTGAATGAAACAGAACTGAGGAGTTTGCTATTTCGTTAGAAGGCACCTGAAAGGACGATTCTATGAATATATTTTCACACGTATTGCTTCTCAAAGTCTGTATGGCCCACGGCTGCCATGATCTACTAAACGATTTCCCTGGATTCCACTTCCAAATACTTAAAATAGATAATTAATTAATTACATTATTAATAGGTATATATCGCACATCTAAAATACATATGCATTACATTTATATATAAAAACTCCAATTGGATGTTTAACGCCGAGACCACTTTTAAATGGCTACATTTTACCATTAACTCGTTTATACTATCGTTTCAGTCATTGATGCTACATGTGATACTGTGAATAATGAACTTCTGATGGCAGATGTGTATCAAAAGATGTTTAATGACTTCTTTTTGACAATGAGAGGTACATGTCAGTGGTCTGCTTGATGTGAGAAAAACAAGAACAAAATAATAATAATAATAATAATAATAATAATAAAAATTAATGGCAGGATGTGTGCACAGCCACATCCCCCCCCCCCCCAAACCCCAATTGCCAAACATGGCACCCACCCCCACCGCCCTTATCCCATGCCCTCTGGTACTCCCTGTGTCTCAGAGTCAAGAGGGATGCAGTGCAATAGGCAACCAGCAGGGGGAGTTCATGCTCTCTCTTCAGGGAAACTCCATCAAAAAGTCACACTCGATTCCCTAAAGTGATTGGTACCAAGGTCAGTATGAGCGGACACAGACTGACACATTAACAAACGAGAGGTTGCATGTGTGCGAGGAAACGGTGCTCACGATGTTACGGATTATCCAAAACTGGCAGACTCTTCAACCGGTCCGTCATACACTGTGTGTAAAATAAATATGTGCGTGTGCAACACCTTCAGGTTACTGAAAAATACAAAATGAGGACAAAAACAATTTAAAAAAAGACAGGTTATCTTCCGTTGCCTTCAGTGCCACGGCATTCGCGCAGCTGTCAGTCGGTGTAGTGTTTCTGCAGTATGCTTTGGCCGTGAGGAAAACGCCCGGCTGGGCTGTGGGCAGCGGTGCCTGAGAAGAGGAAAGCCGTCTGCTGTCAACCTGCACCTCTGTGTGGCTGTGTACCTGTGTGTGTGTGTGTGTGTGTGTGTGTGTGTGTGTGTCTGTGCGTGTGTGCGTCAGTTAAACACAGTATTAAAATCAGAGGGCTGCCGCTATGTCACGGGAGACCAAGGACAGTCAGTAAAAAGTGAGAGAGACCATCGGCGTAGGGTGGGAGAGAGAGAGACAGACAGAGAGTTTTTGAGCTTTAACAAAAAGAGAGAGAGAGAGAGCAAGCACTGGCATGAGCAGGAAAGAGGGAGGACAGCCGAGAGAGAGGGGGGACAGAGAAAGAGAGATAGAGATAGAGAGAGAGAGAGAGAGAGAGAGAGAGAGAGAAAAGAAGAGGGGAGGGGAGAGGGAAAGACAGAGAGAGAGAGAGAGAGAGCGCACTGGCAGGATGTAGGAGCAGCTGCCTGAGTCTGCAGGGCACTGGCAGCAGAAGGAATGACGATCAAAGACAGTCTCGTCTCCCACAAAAAAAACAAATTGTTACCCCCCCCTAATAGAGTAATAGAACGACCTGATCCTTGTCTAAACGTGAGTAAAGGACACTCACCATGACCGGCAGCTATGACACAAAAATCTGCTACAGGAAGACAGGATTGATGGGTAGCAAATGCATGTGCGCGTATGTGTGTGTGTTTGCAAGGGGCTGATGTGCCAATGAGGGTGTAGGAAGCAGTTGCTAGGGGGGCGGGGCTGAGGGGCGTGTGGATGCTGATTGGATACTGATACTTCAGTCCACCCAGCTCTGGGAGGTGGACTCATTCCTTTCAGATCTTATAACATGTAAGACATAAGTCTGATAATAGCTTAGGAGACAGTAATAATAATAACAATAATATTAATTATACCAACAGTAATAAAAGTCTTGAGGTGTTTCCATGGCAGCCATGTAAAAGGAGTGTTTTTCTTTTTTTAGTTTTAGTTTGAGTTTTTTTTGTTTTTTTGCGTGTACTCCTCCACCCTCTCCTGGATCGTCGTCTCTCCTCCTCCTCCTCCTGCTCTTTGGGCTGCCTCAGGGACCAGCCTACACCTCCGCGCACCTCCCGCCGAGAACCAGAGCCAAGATGGCCTCCGTCTTTCCGTTTCCCTCCCTCCCTCGTTCTCAGAGTCGAGTCTGGGCCTCGGGGACGTAGATCTCGATGCTGTCGGCGCTCTCCGTGGCAGAGTTCTGCCGCACCGATGCCGCCCGCTTGGCCGCCATCAGCCGCTTGCGCGCCTCCTGCCGCTGCTTGTCCGTCGAGGGGTCCGGCTGCCCCGCCTTCTCCCGCCCCGCCGCCACCTTGGCCTTCGAGGGCTTCTTTGGCACCGGCGGGGGCTGCTTCTTCTCTTCCTGAAACCCAAAAACAGAGTGGGGGGATGGGGGAGGATGTGGGGACAGAGTAGGGGAAAAAAAAAACATTTGAAGACGTTCCAAATTAGACCCCTGGTGCACACCTGGGCCACCAACAGCAAGTTGGGTAAAAGAGTCCAAGTCTGAATTTGAAGAATGAACTTGGTGCAAACCGTTTAATAGAGCAGACAGAGGCACGCAACTACTTCTATTGCCCGCTGTTTTTGATTTTTATGGATTTATTTACCAGCCGAATCGAGCTTTAAGCTTACCTTCTTCTCGGGGGAGTCGGCCAGTTGCCAGTCGTTGGACTTCAGGTGGTAGAGCTCGTCGAACTTCAGGCTGATGTCCTCGATGGAGAGCTGCAGCAGGTCCCAGAACCCGGCCAGGTCCTGCGCCGTGGGCCGCGGGTTGGCGCTGAGATTCTGTCGGGAAGGGGGAGGAGTCAGAGCATAAGGGGGAGGAGTCAGAGCAGCCCAACAGCGGGACTTAGCCAAGAGGTAAGCAACCGGGAAAAAAAAGCCCAATTTGACATGAAATTATGCTTGCAAATGGTGCTGTAATTATGTAGCACCATGCATCTTGTCAATGGGGTGTCCAGTTTGCTGTATCGTTTGTGCTGTAAGTGCTATTGTGCTTTGAATATCCTCCAACACTAAAGGGCAGTCTTGTACAGCATCTTTGCAACTGGGAGGATCTCTCACACACACACACACACACACAAGCACTTGCGCATGCACACACACACACACACACACACATGCAGATGCACACACACATACACACACACACACACACATACTTAGTGAGTGGGCTGAATGCAGTTTAGGGCTGGAATTGATCCAATTAAGATGCGGCACACACACTTATGCAGGCGGGAAAAGTGTTCAGCCCATCACTCAGCATTTATACAGCCAGCTGTGCAGCACAACCATCGGGGAACTGGCTTTGCATTCTCAGAGGCTGCGGGTTTTACTCCCATTGGGCCATAAGTTATTCAGTTGCTTCAGAAAATATACAGCCGGACGCACGTACACAGGATGGACAGGCATTGTACATGAGTCATGTCCACTGAATTCAAATAATAATGACGATCTTGACAAAGATGAATCCTAAATAATCAAAGTCCACATCACTGAATTATGGAAGGAACACAGGGGAGGAACGGGTTCTGAAACAGTCCGTACAAACAGATCTATAGTCCGGGCAGAAACGGGCTACGGAAAGAAGAGAGCACGACGTTCTGCAAGACATGTAGAGCTGCAAGGGTCAGTTTGTCCTGACCGATTTACGCCTGTCAGCCTGATGGGCAGGACTAATGTGCTCAACTCGTTGCTGCTTGGGGGAACACGATTGCTGCTTGGGGGAACACGATTGCGAGTGAATTTGTCTGGGACAGCTGGTGATGCGTGACGTTGAGGGTGTGGGCGAAGGCTGGGTGGGATGAGACAGGGAGGGAACGGGACGGGGAGGGAGGGACGGGACGGGACGGGACGGGGAGGGAACCGGACGGCAACTCACCAAGTTTTGGTCACAGAGGCCGCGGAACTGCTGGAACTTCTGGGACATGAGCAGCTGGGCGCTTCCTACAGCGCTGCGGATCTTCCCCAGAACTGTGGGACAGAGAGAGAGAGAGAGAGAGAGAGAGAGAGAGAGAGAGAGAGAGAGAGAGAGAGAGAGAGAGGCGTTCAGATACACCCAGAACTGTGGGACAGAGAGAGAGAGAGGCGTTCAGATACACCCAGAACTGTGGGACAGAGAGAGAGAGAGAGAGAGAGAGAGAGAGAGAGAGAGAGAGAGCGTTCAGATACACCCAGAACTGTGGGACGAGAGAGAGAAGAGAGAGAGAGAGAGAGAGAGAGAGAGGAGAGAGAGAGAGCGTTCAGATACACCCAGAACTGTGGGACAGGAGAGGAGAGAAGAGAGAGGCGTTCAGATACACCCAGAACTGTGGGACAGAGAGAGAGAGAGAAGAGAGAGAGAGAGAGAGAGAGAGAGAGAGAGAGAGAGAGAGAGAGAGAGAGAGAGAGAGAGAGGCGTTCAGATACACCCAGAACTGTGGGACAGAGAGAGAGAGAGAGAGAGAGAGAGAAGAGAGGCGTTCAGATACACCCAAAACTGTGGGACAGAGAGAGAGAGAGAGAGAGAGAGAGGGGCGTTCAGATGCACCCAGAACTGTGGGACAGAGAGAGAGAGAGACGTTCAGAAATCTACCGTGAATAAGGGCATAGGCTAAGCTAAATAATGTTAAAATTTGGTTACGTAATGTAATGCACGTGACCAAGTGTGTGGGGTGGCTAGGAATGAACGGCCTCCGTTCAAACATAATAAATCCTATCATGTGAGTATGAAAGCTACTGCAGTTAAGATCCCAGAGAAGAGCAGGCTGTTCCCAGATCTCATTGTCAGAACTGATCCAACATCGATCTGATGCTCGTCATTGGCGTCCAGCATCTTACTCTTTGCCTGTTTATGAATCATTTATGCGATGCTTCTGTCAAGAGCAGATTCTCAAACGCTAAACGCTTTGGCACATTTCAACCATTTTACACAGCCAGACTTCCAACCAAATCGATTCAGGCTCAGTGTCTTTCTCAGGCTTGCGCTGATGCTTTAAATAGTTACTTTTTACTGGGAGTTTCACCAGAGAGGAGGTTATTAAGAGGCCGGAAGGCATATTTAGCGCTCAGAATGCATTAGCAGATACTGAGATAGGGGATGAAGAAGTACTTGATAAATTACTTAAACTAAAGACAAATACGGTAAGGCAGCAGGCCCTGATACCCAAGGGTACTCAGAGAGTTTGGTGAGTTCATCTTAAGCGATTTGCAAATATTTTTAGACAGCCTTCAGAAACTGGAGAAATACATGATGACTGGAAGCGAGATAATGCTTGTAAAGCTGTGGAATCTCTCATTAGAGAAAAGTTTGAATTATTTATTGAAAATGACAACATCCTAAAGGACATGGTTTTTGCATAGAAAGGTCATGCCTGACAAACCTTTTGGCAATCTTTGAGGAGGCTATCAAGTGTTTTGACTGTAGCAAGGAAAAGACTTTGGAGGAATAGGTAATCAAATCCTTTCAGGTTCTAGACACTGTGCTGTAGTAGTAAAAAGGCCAACAGGATTCTGGGATATAGCCACAAGTATTGAGCATAAATCCAAGGAGGTTATACTCATCTTGTACAAGACCTTTGTCACAACACATTTAGAGTATTGCCCGCAGTTCTGGGGACCATAGATAGATATAGAAACTCTGGAAAAAGGTTCAAAGAAGGGCAACTAAATTGGTTCCTGGTATGAAAGAAAAAAGCTGTGAGGAAAGACTTCAAGCATAATAAAAGGAGACTTGAGGCCTTTAAAATCATAAAATGGATTAACAAAGTGAACTGCAACAGATTCTTCAGGTTGAGTTCAGTCAGTAGAGTGAGGGGGCATAAATGGAAATCAGCAAAAGGTAAATTCTGCACAGATATTAGGAAGCATTATTTTCACACAGACAGTAGTCACTGTGTGGAATAGTTTGTCAGGTCATGTAGTAGAGGTAGAAACTCTGGGGGTTTTCAAGACCAGGCTTGATGTGGCTGTAGATACTATCTGGTCCGTAAGTAAACTGAGCACTAGGTACACTTTAGTGGTAGGGAAATGGCGAGCATTGTTGGGCTGAATAGCCTGTTCTGGTCTTTATACTATGTTATGTTACGTTATGACGGGGAGTCCTCACCCTCCTCCGTCAGCTGGTTGTCTTTGGTCTCCTGCTCCATCTGCTGACACCAGCCCTCCATCCTGGCCGTCTCCGCCTGCAGCAGCTTCAGGAACCAGTGTCCGTCGCGCCGGCAGGCCGACGCCCCCGGAGGGGCGGGGCCGGAGGGAGCGCTGCCGTTCCCGCTCTCCAGCCAGGGGTCCGGCGGGGGCAGGGAGGAGGGGTCCAGGGCGGGGTCCAGCGTCTCCGAGAAGGAGGCGGAGCTGGTCCGGCTGGTCAGCGGCCGCGGGGCCCTGCCCTCGCCGTTGTTCTGGAGACGGTGCGGGGGGGAGTCCGCCGCCTGGCTGCCCGTGCCGACGCTCTTCAGGGAAGGCTTGGCGGCGGGGAGGTCCTGCGTGTCAGTGTCCGCCTCCTGCTTCGACGCCATGCTGTTCGAGCGACTCTGCCTGGAGACAGGGCGGAGTCAGAGAGCCTCCGTGAGCGCGTCACATGACATCGCCGACTCACGCTCTCCAGTGCTCTGCTGTGGAGATCTATAATCTTTTAATTGGTCCACTTTTTTAAGTGGACCTGCTGGCTCTACCCATTTGGAGCCAAAGAGGCTAATCAAGGAGCCAAAGAGGCTAATATCAGTGGGAGAGACTGGGGGCATAAAACGAACTGAACAAATATAAAGACAAAAGAAAATAAGGGTCCATTTTCAGGAGCAGGCACACCCTTAACCCCCCACACCGGGCACCCTGCCACACTGTCCACGAGCGACATCCATGGTTATTCGGAAAAAATATATTTTTTTAAAACCTTCCCCAATGTCAATGAAAGGAAGTATGGTGAAGTCCCCTACTTACTGCCAGCCGTCCTCCACCTGCACGCCGATGGACTGGAACCGGGCCAAGGGGGGCGTGTCCTGCTTCTGAGCGGGCTGGTTGCAGTCCACCTGCCCAGAAATCCCAAACACAGTGTCACTGTGTAGAATATCTACTTACTCAAGCAACATGCCCTGCGATGCCACGAAGAGCCAAGGAATGGCGGAAATGTTGGCGTCTTCCAGCACATTCTAACTGCATAACAGCATGAATAACAAGAAGTTTTCCCCCACAGAACTGGAATTATTTCCCACATGAATCACGCCAGGCAGTTTTATTTACAGTGCAGAAATATTTTTTTACAAAGCTGTTTAACACGCACATAATTCTGTACAAAATAAATTAGGATGCATGAAATGATCTCCTAGAATGAAATAAAATGCCTGTGGCTGGTCCGGTATAGCCTAGTTCATGAAGTTGAATTGGGGACTATGGAAACATGAATAGATTGTGACATCAGCAATACGAGCTCATCTTTCAAGGACATAATTCTAAAAAGATAGCCCTTTATGATGTCACAGTTTGTCTGTGACATCGCGCCGGAGCCCCGCCCACCTGGATACCGATGGAGGAGAGCTTCCTCTTGGGCAGGGGGTCAGCTCGGGCGCAGGTGGTGGTGATTTTCAGGATTTCATGTTGGGGCGGGTCCCCGGGGGGGCTGTTGGGAGGCGGGGGCTCTCGGGGCGGGGGCTCTCGGGGCGCGGGCGGGGCCGGGGGCGGGGCCTTGGCCGGGCCGCCGGCTCGCGTGCTGGTCAGGCTGTCCGACGAGTTGCTGTGCCCCGATTGGCTGTTGGCCTCGCTCTTGTGGTCGTGGCCGTCCAGGTAGGTGTCCTGCGCCGACTCGGTGCTGCTCTGCACCGTCACCGAGATGAAGGGCTTGGAGGTGGTGCGGGGCGGCACCGGGGGCGGGGCCTTCTTAGAGGTGGTTATACAGGTGGAGGCTGCGGGAGGGAGAGGGGGGCGGGGTTAAAGCCACAGAGCGAGGAAAACCTGAGCACTGGAGGTTTTCAATAAATAACATCATTTAATAAGGAAAAGAACCAGAGTGGGTTTCCAAGCACACAAACGTGTGGAGGCTGAAACACCTAGGCTACATTTAGCAGAGAATACACCAATATATTTGAATCTCTGTTTTAAATTTTTTGGTCCAATAGAAAGCCCTAACACACACATTTTAATACATTTATTCATGTGCACATACAAAAGTAACATCAAAGTAGAGACACACAATACATAATAATGGCATGAGAACTTGCAGGTTCGTTAGGGATATAGACAGCAGCGCCACCTCCAAACACACGCGGAGGTCTGCCTCTGTTGCTGTGGGTGAAGTCCGGCAGCACCCCTACAACGCTGCTGTGTGCAAATGAACAGCCAAAACCCCCTCGGGGGCTAATCACCTCTCACATTACACACCTGGGAGGGGGGCGCTCGGAACTCCAGTCTGTTCCGCTGTCACCCCCAGGAGGGGGCTAGCAGCCCCTAAAAACACCTAGAGCAACAGCTTTTAACCATAACCCCTTGATAAATTCCACAGACCGAGCATGGCCTTCCTTTCCGACCAACACTAACTACTCCCACAGGAATCCCCCCCCCCACCAGACAACACCTTATTAAAACTCAGCCTGGTTATCCCTGGAGACACTGCAATTGTGACATCATCGGACCTCAGTGTTCTGTAAACAGAGCATGTCGGGGGCCACGTGCCGGTGTGTGAGGGGTAGGACATAATTTCAGCAGAGGAAGGGATGGGACCTTAAAGGGGGCAGAGTGGGGGGGGTCTCTGCGGAAGGCTGCCCGCTGGTTCCGCTCCCTTCCACTGTGAGCTGGCGTGTTTACGTTTTTTTAAATGGAAATAACGGGCGGGAGGGCTGGATCTCCCCCCCCGGGCATAATTATCTTCATTCCTGCGGAGGGAAAGCCAGAGGGCTGTGGGATAAACAGCTGGCAGGGCGGGGCTGGCACACGCCCCCGCAGGGACGCTGCGGCTGGGCGTCCGGAGGAATGTAACTGGCTCTGCGGCCGCGGTCCCCACAGTTACAGCAGGGCAAGGCTGAGACCCCGCCCTGCAGCAGGCCCACCGAGCCACGCCTTCACAGAAAACACCGGCAAGCAGCCTGCCGAACTGGGACAACGCCCTCTCCAAACGGGACACTCCCGTCTGTCTGGACTAGGGATGCACCCTAATATTTAACTCACGTTGGGTTCAGCTCGTAATAGCTTAAAACAAACTTATCAGTGTTTTTGGCTGGACCGCAACAGCAGGGCCAGCCCTATAAACACGAATGTCTGTGACTGACTGAGTGACTGAGTGATGAAGTGACACCATTGGTCGGCCGGATGAAGTGTGTTAGGTCCAGCCATATACTAGGTTTTGACCTGGTCTTGTTTCAGAAGGAATAAACTGCATTTTTGGGCAATGTTGACAGCCTTGATTTGTTTATGCGTTTTATTGTTTACATACTTCATGGCGCCGAATCTTAAAATATTTTTCCTTAACAAAAAAAAGAAAAGAAAAAGAAAATGAAAACTGCCAGCAATATGCGGCCAAACTGTCAGCAATATTTAGGGATTTTGCTGACGTCAAAAGTGTTTAAATATTTTAAAACAATTATTTGACCAAGGCCTTGCATGCACAAACAGGCACATAACTCAATCCCCCACAGAAAGCTCGCAAACGGACTGATGCTTACTCTGGAATCCACAGCCAGCCTGGCAGTCTGGAGACCATCTCTCCCCGCCCCCCACCCCCGCCACCCCCCCGCCGGCACCGAGCCAAGGACAATGGGAAACATAATCAGCCGGGAGCGCAGCGGATTCCGCTCGTGCCTGGGATAGACGCGAGCCGTTTGCGCAGGCGATTACCGCGACGAGCCGGGCCCCCGGGAGGGGGGGGGGGGGAGGGGGGTTTGGCCCTGGGACTCAGGGTCAGGACCCAGCGTGGCCCCTCCGCGCCGGGAATTCCCCGACTGTTGAAGGCTCGCACGGCGGACGCCGGACACGACGCCGTTCCACAGCAGGGGGGCGCATTCCCGCCAGCGGGTGACCCAGCCGTGCTGTCGCCCAACCGTCTCGACCCTGACCGGAGCATTCTGACCCCTGGAGTAACGAGCGCAGTCCCTCCCGCAGCCGGGGGTGCAGAGAACCACGTCGCCGAGGTAACCACGCAGAGAACCACGTCTCCGAGGTAACCGCGCAGAGAACCACGTCTCCGAGGTAACCGCGCAGAGAACCACGTCTCCGAGGTAACCGCGCAGAGAACCACGTCTCCGAGGTAACCACGCAGAGAACCACGTCTCCGAGGTAACCGCGCAGAGAACTGTGTCTCTTAGGCGACCGCGCAGGGAACTGTGTCTGCATCTTTATTCACTGAACAGCAGAACTCCAAAGCTCACTGACAAACACACAAGGAAAACACCAGGAAGCGGGCTTCAGGAGGAAGGGCCTGAGGACACCTAAGGCTAACAGCGCCGAAGCTGCTGACAGTGAGAAATACAGCAATCAAGCGCTAATCCGCCAGGACTGATGGGAAGTGGAGTTTTTTTTCTCTGCTTGGTTATTGATCGTTCCCATGGCTGGCACAGAGATTTCGGCTCTCGCACACCTGCTCTGATCAGAGGGGTCTGAAGATGAGCAATCTCCGGCTCAGGCGGCCGTCAGCTGAAATATTTTTAAAAAAATGAGAAGTCCCTTCCACCGTTTAATACTGGACACATGCCTGACATAAAATGTGCAAGCTATCTTTATAAAAGTGTCAGATGACAACAGCCATGAATCACAGTACTTTTCTGTTTCAGTTCATATACAGGCAGCGGGGCCGTTGACCGGATTGCAGAACTGAAATCTGATTTGAGCTTGTGTGACTGGTTTGAGAAAAACAACATATCCATTGTCCACCAAGGCAATGGGAGAGGAGAGCACACCTGGGGTTTCCACGGAGACAGGTAATTCCTCAACAGGCGTCAGTGAAGCCGACTCGCTGAGCAGCGTTCTCTCCCTCCCTCTCCAACAGCCGCGAGCTCAAAACCGACTGCGCCGCCGCTAACGGGCTAACGATTAGCACGTAACGCAACGGACGGAACGGAGCCGAAACGACAGCGTGCGGCTGCAGGCTCCGT
Organism: Anguilla rostrata; assembly: GCF_018555375.3. Classification (NCBI taxonomy): domain Eukaryota; kingdom Metazoa; phylum Chordata; class Actinopteri; order Anguilliformes; family Anguillidae; genus Anguilla; species Anguilla rostrata. Next base: position 32,858,500 of record NC_057943.1, on the reverse strand, counting down.
CGCTGCCAATGGCAACCAGCTTCATGGGAGGGGTTAAACGCCACCCCGCTGGGAATAAACGGGGGCGTGGCCAACTCGTGTCAGGAGGAGGGGTCACAGTCACATGCAAATGTACCAAAAGGAAGGGCTCTTTTGCATCTGTGAGTGTCGTTCCCCCCTCCACCCACCAAGTGGAAGAAAGCTTTAGCTTTGCAGGCAAATCTTGACCCAGCACCCATGAGTGTCGCATAATGAGACATAATTACACTCCTTCTATCTATCCTTCTATTAGCATCTTCATCCTGTCATTAGATCTGTACGAGACACGTAGCCATTTAGTACAATAAGCTCAGTCACAATATTGTCAAGGTAGGCCTGTATTTTAGAGTATCACAGCGTAGTTGTTTACAGGGAGGAGGGAAGAGGACCTCCAGTGCTTGAGTGACTTCTGAGACACGGTGAAAACAAAGACGGGAGAAAGGGCAGCCCGCTCTAGGACGGTTCTTACGAGGGAGAGGTGGAGCCCTGGTGCATGATGGGAAGGCTGGCAGTGAGCATGACCGAGTAAGCGCAGTGGGAGGTGGGGCAGAGCCTTGCCGTGATCCCGCCCCCGCCTCTCCAAGCCCTGAGAGCATTTACTGTGACGGCCCGTACAATGTGTACAATTCCTTCATCTCAATTCAGTCTAATCTGTTTTTGGGGAAGACATTTAGGAGGACCCTGCCGTAACTCAGTAGGCTTAGCAGGAACTGACCATCTGACCAGGGAACGTTAAAAGCAAGGCACACCATGTGCTAATACAATAAACAGAGTACTCCTTCCCCGCACAGAGCTGATGAGGCAGATGACCGATTCTTAACTCTTTCCATTGGTGGGGACCTAAAACGTGTCTCCCTGGCTGAGAACCAGCGAGAGGTTACAGTGGAAAAAAGGGACTGTAACGTGCTGCGTTCGCCAGAGGAGTAAAGCTGCTGTGTGATACAGGCAGAAGATGGTGTACTGTCTCACAGGGGCTGACTGCTGGAGGAGCTGGTGAACTGGCTGCTGGTGAGAGAGCGGCTAACGGGCTGCGGCTAACGGGCTTAGCATAGCTGAGCTCAGAGCAGCAGGAGGGCCCGGGCTGAAACTAGCTAGCTTAGCGTTGATACCGCAGTTGCAGTGCTGTGTGCTACGCGGTAGCGGGGAGAGTCCCGCTACTCAGGCTACTCAGGGCACACGGGTTAAAAGCAGGGTTAGGAGAAGCGGCGGAGGGACGGGGCAGAAGGACGGGACAGCGTTTCTTTGAATAAATCTCATGAATGGCTGCAGAAAAGCTGATCTTACCGAGCAGCAATGCCGTGCGTCAATTAGGACTGCTCCCACGTGCGAGTGACTCACCGCCTGCCCACGCAGTGTGTCATCCGCTTCATTCACAGCGTCTGAGTGTGTGTGTGTGCGAGTTTACATATGTGTGTGTGTGTGTGTGTCAGTGTGCGAGTTTACGTATGTGTGTGTGTGTGTGAGTGTGTGTGCGCGCATGTATGGGTGTGTGTGTGTGTCTGTGTGTGAGTGTGTGTGTGTGTGCATGGTTCAACCCATGAGATGACATCACTGCATTACGTTTCATCCCCTTTCTGCAATGACTACATTTTTTTCCAATAATTTTTTCCAAAATTGAAGGCACACCCGTTCATAAAACTTTAAAGGTTTCAATCAGTACAGCCACCAATCCACTGGCTGCCGCTCTCCAACCTGCAATTCACACTGTATTTACAGCAGCCAGTCTGTACTGAGCACACAGTGCAGCACAGTAATACAGACAGTCGGGTCTGTACTGAGCACACAGTGCAGCACAGTAATACAGACAGTCGGGTCTGTACTGAGCACACAGTGCAGCACAGTAATACAGACAGTCGGGTCTGTACTGAGAGCGCTCAGTAATACAGAGAGCCTAATTAGTCATGATTTACGAGCCTAGCTTTGCATACATTTCCACAAATCGCTCTTTAATGTGCTACAGGGCTTTACAGCATGTTTCTCTTAAACCACCACGCTACCCCCCCCCCCCAAAAACCCCCTCCCGGGTCATGGCCAGTCATTTTGCGTGGCTCCAGCCAAATGAGCATAACTCACTGAGCTGAGTCAATTGGCAAAGCCTAATTGGCAAAACCTAAACACGCCCCCCTCCCCCAACACAAAAAACCCGTTACAACAAATCAAGGGACTTTCACAGGCTATCGGAGTCTGTGAAGTTCCAAATCACTCCCTTCCGTGAAGAATCGGAGCTGTTCGAAAGGAGAAAGGACCTGCGTGTTCTGGGAGTGTAACCCATGCGAACGGGAGTAAACAAGCACGACTACACACAACGCAACCGCTGGTGAACCGCTCGGTCCTGCGCTCAGCGAGCCTCTCCCGGTTGTCCTGCGGTTCTGTCTCCGGAAAGAGGGAAGTCAGCCCACCGCTCCTTCGCAGTGCGCCCCGACCCGTAAACAGAAACGGGCCTCATCAAAATAAATAACGATGAGGCTCCAGGAAGGACCCCGAACTCGAGAGCCTATTACACTCTGTAAGACGCACGAGGAAGGAGCTTCAGGCTTCAGCCTATTGTAGGTAAACAGCAGCTTCATATGGCAAAAAGAAATTAAATTAATGAATAAAACTGACGGATTGTCCCGAAGGCAATTTGTAAAATTTGAGCGGAGTACGCCAGCGAGACGAGGAGCGCCTCTTTCGCGGGAGACGTTCGCGGGACGAGCGCGCCTCTCGACGTCTGACCGCGGCGGAAGCGGGTCGCGCGTCCAGCGCTCCTCCAGCAGGAAGGCGGCATCGACTTCCTGTAAAAAACCCCTCTGTCCCGCACCACTTCAGCGCTGCACCGCAAAAAGCAGCCATTTACACAGCTGCGTACTGACTGGAGTCAGCTCGCCTGGACGCCTCCCTTAGCCCATTGTGTCTACAGCGTAAACACCCACGCAGTCTATGCAGGCCTTATAACTGCCCACAACTGCTAATAATGCTGAATGGAAATTCAGAGCACAGACTGCAGAATATTAAGGGGGCAAAAATCTCCTAAACTGGGTGTCTTCCTACTCTACAACGCAAATGCAAAACTCTGGCCTGAAAGAAATTATTCTAAAAGTAATTTCCTTTGTAACCTCCCTCTCTAAGTGAACACCGCGGTCTGTGTTTAGCGGGCGAGAGCGTGTTCAGATTTATGTGCCAAACTGCTGGCGTGTTTTTTGGCCTGGCGCGAGGGCGTGACTTGACGCAGGTGGCCAGAAGGTATTTGTTTGGGCAGGTGGCGAACGATCTGAGCGACACTCATAAAACGGGAGTGCCCGGTTCAGGAGAAGAGCCAGCAGTAGAGATATGGAGACAGTTCCTACCATGTGCTTTCCAGGACGGCACTGGAAATAAACGGGCCCTGCCTAAAATTGGGAACAACCATGGTGGGATTATTCCCCCCCGGCACCTATTTCCCCTGCATTTCTCTCCCAATTTTTACATGTGCAAGAGAAGTGAACCTTTATGATGTCATAATAAATGGTATTTGGAAGTGAACCCCTATGATGTCACACTGAGCAGTTGGCTATAGGGAACTGCACTTTTATGATATCACAGGGAATAGTATTTGGAAGTGAACCTTTATGATGTCACAGTGAGCACTAGCCTATATGGAATTCTACCTTTATGATGTCACAGTGAGCAGTATATGGAATTGCACCTTTATGATGTCACAGTGCGTGATATGTGTGTGTACAACACTGACACCAGACCCACCAAGACCCACTTCAGCAGTGCTCTGTTGGCGAGCGGCTCAGCGTTGCTACAGCAACGGCCAAACAAACCTCTTCTAAGCACAAGCAGCAGAAGGCAATATGTTTTTTGTTCCGTTTCCGTTCGCCTTACCGACCGATACAAAGAGGACGTCTAGGAAGCCATGCAGCGCACAACAGCGGGGAGGGAGAAGCAGCCGCGTCACTGGGAGGGCGCCCGACTATGCAGTGATTTCTGGCTTTGGGCCGCGCTTCATGTGGGTGGTGTGAAGCAGCGGCTGCTAAATGGATGCAGCGTTACAGATGTGGTCCCATGAAAGGCCCCGCTTTTCCTCTCCCCTTCTCTTCACCGCGTGCCAGCCAGCCGCCAACGCTCTGGATTTAAACGCACCCCGCCGCCACGCGCTACCCACGGGCAACGAGAGAGCGCCGTTTCCTCCCGGGCTTGGCGGAGATTTTTAAAAAAGACCCGCCGATTCAAAGCGGCTCGATTTGCGGCGCGAAAATATCCGTGTAATTTCGGGCACGGCGACCGCTTGGCACAGACCGCAAGCGCCACCCTCCGTGAAATGAATGGCGCCGCTGCATCCTGTCTGCGAAACCCGGCGAAAGGCAGGAGCGCATCTTCTCTGTGACTCAGAGCTCTCACCCCGCGAAAGCTCACCCGCGGTAATCCCCAGAAGGCGCGTGAATCACCGTCTTCTGAGAAACGCGCTCTAGCCTCGGCTCAGGCTCCGCTCCGAGGCGTCAGGACGGGCGAACCGGGTCGGGTTTCTCACCGGGGGGAGAGCCGCGCTAACGCGGTCACAGAGCGGGTCCGTCACGCGGCGACGGCTTCGCGTCGGATCCACGCATCCCGCGCTGACCAGTCGCCTCCGGCGTCTTCGCGTCGGTGAGCCGTGAGACGCTGACCGAGTTCTCCGCACCGCAAGTCAGCTTTGCATCACGTTACTGCCACTTAGCAGACGCTCGGACCCAGAGTGACTTACACTGAGACTAGAAAAAAGGCGGGACCTTGACAAGGTCATGAAGTCCAGGCTGGGTCCGGGCACAGTGTGATTGACAGTCTGGCAGCATTACTAAGCGTGTGAGACACCGCCCTCCCTAGTGTCATGCAAAGACGCAAACTGTCCCTGACTGGTCCACAAAATATGAAAAAAACAGTCCAAATGATACAATAACTTAAACCAGCGCATGGGGAGACACTAAACAAAGAATACGCCTATTGTGCTACATGTTCTTCTGGGAAAAAAGATTTACTTGTATTTTGGCTGTATTGGTACCATTGGACCATTGAAATGTGGCTGAGAGACCTGTACTGGAGCCAGCTGCACTAACGCAACAGAGCAACATCTCTCAACAGTACCAGGAAGCCCGCTTCAGAAACGAAGCCCGGTATTGGCTGCTTGGCCCTGACAGGAAGCCAGTGGATTATCGATCCAGCCAATGAAACCAGATGCATTAAACCAGCCTCCGAGCAGGAGGCCATCAAAGCTGAGAACGAAAAGAGAGAATAAAAACTAGCCTATAAAGCACTCCGGAGGCTAAAGATAGCCTAGCGCCCGGATCCACCATCAAGCTTTCAGTTCTCATGGCAGTCAACAGGCAGAAAAGCACTCTGGGATAGGTTAATGTGAGTATCTGCACTGGATTCACCTATCTGCTGGATTCACCAATCATAAATTTAAGATCAGGAATTGTTGAATCGCTAAGTGTCGAAAATCCCATTTTGACAAGAAACAAGCACATTCTACTGTAATACGGTGCCAGGTGGAACAGAATCAGTGGCGATCCAACCCACATGTTTGCTCTGAAAACCCAACCCCAGCACCACAAACCACATATGTGTATGACTAAAAAAGAATTGAAGTAAAACAGATTCATAAATGTTTTTTTATATCCTGCTTACATTTTTTAATTTCTCCAATATGCACACACACTCACTTAAAGGGATAAGGCCAATACAACAATGTCTTTCTGAATCCCTTGAGTACAGCTGAAACTTGGGCAACCACAGAGAATCTCTTTAACAGACTTCAACACCCACAATACAATGTGTTTCCCAGGCATCTGGAACCTCTAACCAGAGGCCTGCCAGATCAAATCACATTGCATCAGTCAAATCGCATGCCTACTGTCACTTCAACAAAGGACTCAATGCCAGCCATGGGACAGCAAGGTTTTTTTAACCTTAAAATTGGTGAAGCAAGAACCAGCTGTTAGTCATTGACTTGTTTGAGCCAATCATTTTTTTTTATCTCCACCATCAAACAAAATGATTGCTTTAAATCAGTGAGTCATTGATTGCACTTAATAGGCTCCAGTTAGCAAAGTTAAACTGACTGCAGTCAATTAGCAGAACAGGCTAAACAAACTGAGACACAACACTTGTACAAATTAACAATGGGCTGCCACCAATCATCAAGGTTCTTGCCAATCAATGTTTCTGACACCATGAATTGACAGGAGCCATGATGTTCTGCAATTTTTTAACAACACAACACAATCAGAATGATATATTCTTCTGATCTGCCTTCTGTTGCAATGGAATTAGCAGTTACAGTTGTCTAAAGCAGTTAAAGTGGCTATCAGTCATTTTTTAATTTTGGTAGATTTGGCGACAATTGTGGTGACTGGTGGTCACAAAAGTGTGTTGTCACACTCCAAATACCAGAGTTCCATTGGTAAGAAAGCTATTATCAGGAGCACACTGAGTGCTTTTTTTTTTTTTAGAAGATAATCCAGCAGTAGAATATTTTGAAGAAAGAAGACAACAATGTCGCCTGACACTGTAATATTTAATATAAACCCTAATTTTAAAGACAGGTTTTGGATTTTAGATGCTTGCTCTTTCCCGTGTCTGCATCATCACATTTGAATACCTGGCTGGAATGTCGCACCCGACACCACCAGTGGAAAACCGCATACAGAGGAGAAATTTCTGAATGCAAACAAGTTGAATCGACATTGCTACAAACAGTGTGTCGGTATCGCATGTGTGAAAAGGTATCGCAAATGGCATTTAAATGTGTTCTGCTCCCTGAGTCCAAAGGAAGCTTCTCAAACTCCATTAGAAGCGCTGCTGGTACCCTCGCACCCGAATCGGACATCTTGCCCCAGTGGAGCTTTCCCACAAACACCTCTCTCCCTCGAGGACGGGACTGACATCGAAACTGACAACAAATGCGGAACAATAAACAAAAACAGAGAGGCCTATTAAATATGCAGTGGGTATATTTCCCCTTTCTGCTAACATATCTTGTCTCTCAGTCCAGGAAACTGTCAGTTTATACTACACATCGTTTTAAGTCTTAACATCACGGGAGGACCTCACATTTACTGACCATGATTGCAGTCTTGCCCCTGTCAACTGTGCACACACAAGGCACAGACTTTTGCACGCGTCGCCTGCCAACTAGAAGAGGAGAGGGTCGCCATGGATGAAGAGCAACAGACAGCAGTTTTTGTCAGCACCTTTAGTCTATTGGCTATGCACAGAAAAACACATTTAAAAGAAATCTGGCACATCGATGGTTGGGCTTAACGTGGCCAAAATGGACTCTCACAACTACAAAGAGAGTTGTAGGTGACTCATTCATTCATGGATTCGTTCACCGGTTCCTTCACTGATCTTGTTCAGAGTCCCAAGAATGAGAGTCATGCAGTGACTAGTTCTGACTTAAGGCCCTCGTTCTCGCTCTCATTCACTGACTCCAGTTCCTAGTGAAGGGGAACGAGAGTTATCCAGGGATTGGTTCCAACTTCGCAAACAAGAAAAAGATCTGTGCACGACTGAACTCTAGGTGGCTAAAGAGTACCCAACTCAGTCGCGCAGGCTCATTCTGAAAAACTGCTCAGAAATAAGTCATCACCTGCCCTTTGTAGGTGAATTCCAACAGCAAACCTTTGTTATGCTCAAACGGATCAATGCCGTCATTGGCTAGTGGCTACTACAGAGCCCAATGGTGAAAACTGTTAAACAGGAGTAGCTGTAGCTTCAGCGAATGGCAAGTTTGCATCTTACTGAGAGCTGAACCAAAGGAACGAATCCATTCTTTCCCTAAAATGATTTGTTCAAAAAGATGCCACACCACTAAGACAAAGCGAGCGATGAGCCAGAACTGAACCACATCGCACTGTATGTTAGGTGTCGCATGCAACCAGTGAGGACAAAGCAATGGAAAGTTGTTTTCTATTATTATTATTATTATTATTATATTTTTTTTTTAGCGTCTCCCAGTCTTTCGTTCTGTCGCATCGCGGTATGTTAGGAATGAGTGTAGGTTCGCGACATGCCGTTTTTCCTCCGATCTTGAACATGTGTTTGGGACGCCCAAATCGGCTGTGATATCTTGCAGTGTACGGGCTTATGGCTCGACTAACAACACGTGTTCGCTCATTTAAGGGTCACAGCATCGTATAAGCCTTGGACAAAAAAAAAACAATAGTGAACGTACAAAAAACATACAAAACGTTGTGTCTGTGACTAAGAAACGACTAAATAATATACTAAGGGGTAAAACAGAAAGCCTGCCAAAACTAAGCAAAAACTTTCTCTCTTTTTTGAGATAAGCCCTTGCCTTCGCTGTAACTGCCGTGGGTAACCACGTTTCCGTCTAATGCCACTGGGGGAAGAACTATGCAATCAGAGCTGGATGCGCTGGCCTCCCAAATGAAATGACACATGCGGATGATTTAGACAGCAGTTACCTTATCTGGTCATCAGAATAAACTTTTTCGCCACATACAAGGGTTGCCAAATAAGAAAAACAACACGGCAATCGCCAGCTGCTTGTCAGTCCAACATTTAATCGGTGTAGCCAAGGAGATAAATGAACGTTAGACTACCCGGTTTTTTCAGAATACAACACCAAAATGATCAAGTAACCTTAATATGTTAGCATTACCTATGATTGCAAGCATCGTGCTGCCTTGCTCACAGCATATAAGTGGAACTAAACGCGCGATAAATACTGTATTTAGCTCGCTGTGTATTTGTTCGTGTCGTGTATGGACAGTTATACATTCGGCTAGTCAAGGTATAGCAAACAAACAAGCTAGTCATCGGACTTAGCTACTTAGCTAACAAGTGATGCCAAAATTCCATTGAGTTTTAACTAACGTTTACAGCGTAAATAGTTTACAGTAGCTAGGACACTAGCCAGCTAACACACGGAATGGATAGTCAAGCTTCATGAGTGCCAATTCTGCAGCTATAGCAACTATTAATTTCCAGCACGTTTAATTACATGTAGCATCATCAGTTGGGTTAACTACGTCTAACCAGCTACGTAAATAACAGCAATGTTTGATGATATTTACTCACCAACAACCCATCATTTTCTTTCTGGTTTCTTGATCGATGGAAGCGTCTGTAACTTCAATATCCGAATTCCAGTTCTAACACATTCCTCCCACTGCTTTTCCGTTTGACGGGCAATTATCAGTTTTTTCCTAATTTTTTAAAGAACATTTTTTAAATTTTTGGTTATGTCTTCGTAATTGATGTAGAATTGCTGCCTGGGTCCCCGTGACCGCACAATCTCTCCAGCTCAACAATCCACGTCGCGGAAAGAAAGAAGCAATTTGGAAACACCCTCGGTAAACATGATTGGAGAATATTTTTTCAAAACCCGCCCTCATTCTAACATCATTGGACACATGGTGCCTTCAATCTCGTTAATGTACCAATTGAATTTCCGCTACATTCTTAGGGTTTTAGCCCTACAAATATGCATCACAAAAACAATCACCCCCCTAATCCCCCCGCGGTTTATTTGTTCGTGGACGATAATAGACTAAGATCATCTTCATTGGTCTTTGTTTCACCATCATACGACTACAACCACGTTTGCGCCTGCTCGCCCCAAATCAAAATTTGATTGGTTTACACAGCTCGTAGCATGTTTTTTTCTGTCATGAACGCAGGCGGGGGGTGTGTCACGTTCGAGATAACGCAAGCAGAGGCTAGTAGCGTTCATAACGGTTCATTGTAACAAAGCAAGAGGCCTAACTGAATGTGGCGTCGTGTATACACAGAAGGAAATTAATAATCACAACAATTACGACGGCGTCAAGGCAACAAAATAACAACAAGAATCAACACATCAATAATAATCATAATAGCAATCACAATAAATCATAACTATTATGATTATTACATGTTGTAGCATCTCTACTGAAAGAACAACAATCATACATATAAAACGACTCCCATAAAATCTGAAAATAATAGGATTAAGAATGTCAAAATATTTGTAAATTAAATAAATAAAAATGACTCATGAATTATATGCCTAGGAAAGGGTCATTGCGATCAGTTAGAGACATTCATTAGCTCCGGTGCTGCCATGTGCATTGATGGATAGGGCAAATTAAGACTCACATGCAGGCCATTAAATTTACCTAGTGAACGAGGTAAAGAAGACAGGAAGGAAGGAAAGAGCTATAGTAACTGTACTGAGAATTAAAATCTTCTCTTCAGCAAAAATGAGACTCGTTATTTTTGCATTCATTCCAGTTTTTTCCCCCATGACTCACACTCTCATATTGTTATATTTCACACAAACTGGAAATCCCGCTATTGATTTTTCTAAGCTCTGCTTGAGAACATTATTTTTCCCCATTTCTCAAATTTGCATTTGTCCTGTAGACAACTCCACCTTCGGTTACTATGGAAACAGACCACATGCAAACCAATTTAAGTAGTATCCAAATTAACTGCCCATTGATTTTATTCTTTTAATTGAATAGGTTATTTTTCTAGTTACTGTTTTCATATTCAAATATAATTTGGAAACAAGCACTGTTTTGATTAAATGCTCCATTAAATAACAAAACAGATCCAATTCATTTATTAATAAATCATTATTTTTAAGGGAAAACCAAAAAGCAGAACCATAGGAAGATGAATAATCTCAATCCGCCCACATGACTGTCTGCTATTTCCAGTTTATTCTAAAGGCATATTTTCACAAAGTGCTCTTAAGTGAATCAAAGCATGCCCCATTACCACCGGCACCACTGACTCTATAGAGAGAAACCCTCCGGCAGGCTCTGTCCTCTTGGCCTTGGATTGTGTCTGTGCGTTAAAAGCAGTATTCAAGCACGCTTGCTAGGCACATGCCTTTTAAAACCCACCCGCTGGCCTTTTCACCTCTGCCAATGGCAGTCTCAACAGCCTTCTCATTGGTTAGAAGGGTGGTGACTCACAATCGAGAATCTCGGGCTCAACAATAGACCACATTGACTCCATGGTTCCAAGGGAACTTTGAGAATGTTCATCTGAAGGGCGACTAGTGAATTTTAACTTAATGGTCCAGGAAACTGACATCTGTGAATTATTTGTTGATGTGTTGTTTTCATATTTTTTTGCATTCACATATGGCCCAGGAATATTTTTAAATGATTCTTACAAAAAAACCCAACAACAACATAGAATAGCCTGTGTTGAAATCGGCTTGCTTTCCCCCATGGCAGGGTTTCAGTTGTTGGGTGTTACAATGTACATCGCTGAAATGATAAGACCAGTTAAATCCTCTCTAACTGTTATATGCAAATGATGCATTGGGTACTTTTGTGCGGACGCACTAAGTTCGAAATGCCTAAGCACTGCGCCTTCTCTGGATGCAGAAAAACCAACACTGTTTTATCTTTTCAGAAAAATGAAGAGACCCACGAGAAATAGGTTTCATTTGTGGAGGCCCACAAACACTGTAATATTGCAATAACCCCAACAGTTAATATTTGTCGTTCCCATTATCCCAAGGAGGACTTCCCAATTACCAACAACGTGCCTTTGCTTAAAATAATGAATAATCAGGTTAAAAATGTAGCTGGACAGCCCTTTTCAAACTCCATCATGTCATTCACTGTTTGTTTTTCAAAGCAAAATGAGAAGCCACAATGAGTTCCATGGGAAGGATTTAACTAGATCTCCTGGCGTCGGTTAGATTTATGGCTGCGCTCTCTTTTACAGTGAAATACGAGTGTTGACCACAAAACTGAGGTCGAAGAATTCCGTTTTCAATAAAAACAAGTAAAAGTCCAATTTGTTCTACTTTAGTACGCAAAAAAGGCCAATCTGAAGGATTCGTGGGGTAACGGTAAACTCACTAATCGCTGCAGCTCTGCCAGTTTCACAGACGGAAAGGTTCGGCGTGTAACTGAGTCAGCGGGGTTCATGTGAACCCTCTCCGCAGAGTAGCGGCGCGGCGATTAATCAAATCCCTCCCCTCCAGCCAGCCGCCGAGCCCGTCAGATCCAGCGTGTTAATTTGGCAGGGATGGCTGTCAGACACGAGGCTCTTGGCTCCGATTTTCAGCACTTCTGCTCAAGCTGACGAGCTAAAGATGTAAGAGAACCCCCACCACTCCCACCCCACCCTGCCGCCACCATTCCCCGCTCCACTGCGCTCCAACAGTTGTCTCTGCTGTCAGAATGTAGGTCAGTGCTGTGTGTGTGTGTGTGTGTGTGTGTGTATGTGCACATGAGTGTGTGGGTGTCACAGGGGAAAAATGGAACTAGCTGTGTCAGTGGGAACCTGTCAGGCCACATTAGGCAGAGTCAGGCCATTGTACACTCAGTTTTTGCTGCTGTTCAGACACCAGCTAGAACCTGTGGCAAACGTATTCTCCCTGAGATCCAAACACCAGGTGGAACCCACGGCACCGTACTCTCTCTGAGGACCAAACACCAGCTGGATCGTACCCTCTCTGAGACCCAAACACCAGCTGGATCGTACTCTCTCTGAGAACCAAACACCAGCTGGATCGTACTCTCTCTCAGAACCAAACACCAGCTGGATCGTACTCTCTCTGAGAACCAAACACCAGCTGGATCGTACTCTCTCAGAACCAAACACCAGCTGGATCATACTCTCTCTGAGAACCAAACACCAGCTGGATCGTACTCTCTCAGAACCAAACACCAGCTGGATCGTACTCTCTCTCAGAACCAAACACCAGCTGGATCGTACGCTCTCTGAGAACCAAACACCATCTGGAACCTGCGGCACCGTACTCTCTCTGAGACCCAAACACCAGCTGGATCGTGGTCTCTCTGAGATCCAAACACCAGCTGGATCGTGGTCTCTCTGAGACCCAAACACCAGCTGGATCGTACTCTCTCTGAGAACCAAACACCAGCTGGATCGTACTCTCTCTGAGAACCAAACACCAGCTGGAACCTGCGGCACCGTACTCTCTCTGAGAACCAAACCCTATTGGTGTGCGATTGCCCCTTTCCCCACGGGCAGGTTATCACCTCCTAGTGTCGAGGGTAGGAAAGCGAAGAGGGTGGAAGGCCAATGTCCAGAGGGCCCCAATTTGGCCCCCGACTGTGGCCAGGAGACCCAGGGCCCCCAATGAGTGTTCAGAGACACACAGGGGATGCCACAGCCTGTGCACCTCCACCCATAGAAAAGGAGGAACATGTCCCTCCTTGCAGCCACCCACAAGCCCATTTTATATCCTCATTACACCTCCACAGCTGGGTCTCTTTAGCACCTATGTTCTGTTTACTTCTGAGCTCCTGTGAAAATGTTAGACTGGGCCAAAAATACCCAGGAAATTATTATTATTATTGGTATTTTAAAGCAATACATAAATAAGATTTAGGCATGAATACTCAATATACAGTATATTATGGTTATCTCAATTCCAAACAATATAAACAATGCATGTGCTTATTTTTATCTGCTTTGGAAATAACTTTATGCTCCATGCTTGAAAGGTGCTATATAAATAAAATGTATGATCAAATTTATATACAATTAAATTAAAAAGTATTGGGACAGCAACAGAATTTCTTCGGCCTATAGTCCAGCACATTGGATTTGAAATAAAAACGAATACGAAAACTCACTGGTGCTGGAGCTGTAGGTGCGCACGGTGGTGGTGGGGGGCGGGGTGTCCGAGTCGGCCGAGGCGGTGTCCTCGTCCTGGGAGCAGCCGGCCTGGATCGCCCTCACGTAGCTCTGGCTCCGCGAGCGGAAGCAGGTGGCCAGCGGCAGGTCCAGCGGCTCCAGCGGCGGCAGCACCGGCATGGGCGCCGGCCCGCAGCCGGACCGGCGGTACGCCGACTCGCTGTACGCCGACAGCTCCTGCATCTGGAAGGACACGCGCAGGTTGAGCCAGGGGGGTTGGGGGGGCAGGGGATGGGGAGGGGAGGGGGGCCTGGTCGCAGGCCCTGGGGCGGGTGCTGGCAGCCCTCCTGTTGGGACTTCCCATGGCCAAGCTGGGCTCTTGAGGCATTCTGGGATGGGCCATTATTAAAGGACCCGGGGGGCGGGGCCAGCCCTGTCTATTATGAGGTTGGCTCCTCCTGTTAGCAGCAGGTGGGAGCGGTCTAAGGCAAAATAAGTCCCAAAGGGCTAAAACTGTAATTAGGGTCCTGGTGGACCTGGTGGCAAATTTAGAGTCTTTCCAAGATCAATGTTCAGTCCTAGGCCTGCGGCCGCATTGAGAACGGGTGACCGTAATTGGCTCACAGAAAAATAAGGGCAACGGGAGATTGAGGCAGTTAGATGAAAATCTGCACTCGCTGCTACGCTAATGTGCTCAATTCTGGTGCGTCTCCCAGCTCTGCGTCCTCAGATTGAACCTGTCAAGGAGCGGGCCGCCAGTTGGAATATGAATTTTTCATCAGACAGGCTCGGTTCCGCTGGCGCCTGTCCGTAAGCAACCGCCACTGACGGAGAGCAGAAGCAGCGAACTCAAAAGCCGCCAGACTAAATTAAGACAAAGCTGGAGGCAATCATGTGAACTTTAGAGAGGTTTCTGGAACACGCTCAGCTGGTTGGAGCTCGCCAGCAGTCAGGGGGAGGACAAAAAAAAACAAACGAACTAAACAGCCAACCTCTGTAGGAGCCCCCTCTTTCCGTCTGGCTCTGAGCACAAGTCATGGTTCACAGGTCAAAGTTCACAGGGGAAGGTTCACAGGATTTGTTTGTGGACGCTGTGCTTTCTCAGTTTGCTGTGCTGTCAATGTGATGTTTGCACACAAGTGCCGATTCCATCAGTGACAACAAATCATAGAGAGGGGACAGCTGGGGGACGGGGGACAGGGAAAGGGGAGGGGAAACTGGGAAGACAAAGGGACAAACAGCTGAATTCTTTGGGGGCATCCATGGCCCAAAAACAGCCATGCAGGGGGGGCGGGGGGGTTGACCCTCTACAAGTCCTCAGGGGGGTTGGGGGGTGAAATCAGAATGTTGGAGGGCTTTGAAAGCTTGAGCTAGTATGTACCTGTCCAGGTTTAAGAAGCTAGCATTTGCAAAGGCATGGGCACCACTCTCCTGTGGGGAATGGCTTCCAGAACATGCACCCCCACCCCCCTTCTAACCTGCCTCAAGCAAACACAGCCGAAATGTGACACGGAGAGGGAACGATTGACTTACCCTGTCTGCCTCTTGCAGCTGTCAAGTATTTCTGAAATATACTTATAGTACGTGCAAAATAATAATACACCAAGGACCATATTTACTGAGGATATGCAGGGCTTTTATAGACGCTAACAAGTCAAGTCAATCACATGACCTGAATCCAACTGAAAATGCGTTTCACTTGCAGAAGACAACACTGAATGAAAAAACCCCCCAAAACAAACAGGAACTGAAGACGGCTGCAGTACAGGCCTGGCAGAGTATCACCAGGGAAGAAACCAGTGTCTGGTGATGTCTAGGCAGTCATTGAATGCAAAGAATTTGCAACCAAGAATTTAAAGATTATGTTAATTTGTTCAATTACTTTGTATAATTTGTTAATTTGTTCAATTACTTTGAGTCTATGTATAAAAGGAACTGAAATTCCTACACGGATCAGGATATGGATGCACCCTTACATTAAAGCTGACAGTCTCCACCTCATTGTTGTTGTTTCATTCCAAATCCAATGTGCTGGAGTACCGAGCCAAAACAACAAAAATTGTGTCACTGTTCAAATACTAATGGACTGCACAGTATATATATATATATATATATATATATATATATAGTCATTTTCTCTCTAAATTGCTTGCTTCCAGGGCAAACATCTCTCTGTTCCTGCTGAAGAGTAGGCTACTATTTACGTTCGTGACCCCATATTGACTCTCATCTTATGAATACTGATAATGCTGTCTGCCTCCGGAAAGAGATGACTGCCGGTATCATCTATGAATTATTCACACTGCGTCAAAGTTTACTTTTCTCCCCAAGGTGATTTATGAAAAAAATAAACATGCATTCATTTACAGGGCCCCGAAGAGCAGACTATTAGCACACTGGGTGCTCACGAGAAAAACACGCTGCGTTTTAATAAGTTCAAGCTTTCGCTGGGCAAATCATGTTGGGATAACTCCCACCCCCGTAGATACAGATCTCCGGATCTCCTTTCAAAGCCATTAGTCCGAGTGAAGACTCTGCATGGACCCTAACCTGGTGATTTCCATGGCGACACAGACAGAGAGAGGTGGAGAGGAAAGCACTTCGCAGTGTGGATTAATTGTACCTTTCCAGTGCCACAGCCCTTAGCAGGTGAGTGAGCTAAAAGGGAAAATGAAAAGTGAGGAGTACCTAAAATTTGTTGCAGGGGTATTGCTCTCATTCGAAACAGCCAGACAAAAAAGTCAGTGAAATAAAATCTAACCTCACCTGGGTTGGCTAAGATGAATGGAAGAAAGGATGACTGCACTGCACTGTGGTAGTTAGCCTCTGACACGAGTGCATAAGGGGTCGAGGCTGCCCTCGATACGTTATTCTCTCTGTGACCGTTAGCACCATGACAAAATGTTTATGGGAAGCAGACAAAATAAGGTTTCTTAAGTCGATGAAGGTTAGCTAACATTACCCTTAGCATTAGCATTAACGTTAGCCCCGTACATCCGGCGCTAGGACCTGTGAGGGCCTCTGCTTTTAGTGTTCTCAGTCCTGATTGGTTGAGGGGGTTAGGGGTCCTCAGGAAAGACTCTCAGAGAAACGGTAATTGGGAGGGGGGGCGGGTGGGGTCAGAAGGGACCGCGAGGCGCAGGGTGGGAGGGGACTGACCTGGCCCGCGAGGCTGCTCCTGCCCAGCGTGCCGAAGCCCTGGCTGAAGTCCATGTCGTCCCAGGGCTGGAAGGGAGAGGCGGCCGGCCCGTCCATGCAGTCCAGGCCGTCCAGGTTATCCAGGCTGCGATTGGTGGAGAGCTCGCTCAGGGAAGGGAGGCAACTGAGGGGAGGGGGAAAG